>NW_024376262.1:327500-425000 GCF_016808335.1 Panicum virgatum
CATCTGGTCGGACTAATGCGCACCGGCAATCCAATCCATAGTAGAAGTTCTTTACAGGTTTGGTTTTCCTTTCTGATCAATCGAATGGCTTTTACTAAACCTCAATTCATTCAATTAGCCTTGAGGCATAAAGAAAGCAAGGACGTAGCGTTCCATTACCGATCATGGTGGTATCGGAAGCACCCCTACTCCTCTGGTCTGTCCACCTTACCTTCTGGCGCACCTCTCCTAACTATTGCCCATTTATTAGAATATATTCTATATTCTTCAATATTTCTTTTTTTTGTGTGAAGTAAAAGAAGAAAAGGTCTAGACTCCGTATAGACGGAATCTAAGATAAGAACCTAACAGAAGTTTTTGTTTTAAAGTGTGCAGTGAAGGAAAGTGTGTCGGGGTAAAACTGGAATTGCAAGGTCATTCATTTCAGGTAGACCTGAGGGTGATAGATTTGGGAACATATGATGTAGTTCTTGGGATGGACTGGATGAGGACCATAAGCCCCTTTTATTGGGACAACAAGTCTTTGACCTTGTCGTTAAAAAGAGGACCAGACCAACTCATTCTTAAAGGAAGTTGTGGATTGAACATCTGGAAAAGAGATGCTATTTGTGTAGACAGAAGGGAAGAAAATGTAACCTTGCTCACGAAAGCCTTGCAACAACTATGCGGCTATAAGGGCACACATAAGCTTTCTCACCTCTGTGTGTGAATTGGGAATTTCACTTGTCAGGACTCAAGCTACTGCGGTTACCGGGGAGGCAAATCTACTTTTAAAAGGGCGGAAATCGCTATGTACTTACTTCTTCTTGCCGAATGGACAGTAGGAAACCACAGCTATCTTATGTAGTACTTCCTGCCGAAAGGACGGAATCACCTATTGTAACTACTGATTTACGAATTGACGAATGTATGAAAACAACCAAATTACCTGGTTATTCAACCAAAATTTTATACTTAGGACAAATTACCTGGTTATTCAACCAAAATGCCTTTCATTCATAACAAAGGAAATGGCACCGAAACAACTTATCTGCAACCCTGACACCAGCAAGCACGGGCAAATTGATAAGTCTGGCATTCCCAGCCCACCAAGCAAAGCCGGTGGTTTCTTGGTCACGACCAGCTAAAACGAAAGTTCCATTAAAGAGCGTTTCCACGTGGTAGAACCTCCTCAGGGAATATAAGATTTTCATGAGGCTGATCCTGAGCTGCCATCCACGCACGAATACCCTCGTTTAAAAGAATATTTTTGGTGTAGAAAGTCTCAAATTCAGGATCTTCCGCTGCACGGATTTCCTGGGAAACGAAGTCATAGGCACGTAGGTTCAGAGCCAGGCCAACTACGCCAATAGCACTCATCCATAAACCGGTGACGGGTACAAATAGCATAAAGAAATGTAACCAACGTTTATTGGAAAAAGCAACACCAAAGATTTGGGACCAAAAGCGGTTAGCAGTGACCATTGAATACGTTTCTTCAGCTTGAGTTGGGTTAAAAGCGCGGAAGGTATTTGCACCATCACCATCTTCGAATAGAGTGTTTTCTACGGTAGCCCCATGGATAGCGCATAGCAGAGCTGCGCCTAATACTCCGGCAACTCCCATCATATGAAATGGGTTCAACGTCCAATTATGAAATCCTTGGAAGAAAAGGATAAATCGAAAATGCAACCTTTCCCGTATAGAGCACATGGAAGAATCATGAGTCCTGTTCTATTACTCGACATGAGCAAACGTGGAGAAAAGCCAAGCTGACTGAATGAAATACCGCTGTTCACTCTGACTCCGGTTCGGTACCTACTCTATATCTGAAGATTGACCACAGCGTAATGCCTTACCGCTTTACACCTTGCTTTGAGTTCGATCCGCCTATTCACTGAATAGACTAAGTCAATCTCAAAACCCTTATTATGTAAATCTAAACTGAGCCTACTTGGACACGGGATTAGGAAATTCCACCCTTTTCCACCGGCTCCAGGACAAGAGGGTACCGAGGAGTATCGGCGACCCTGCACGAGAATAGAACCAATAGTTTTGTTTATTTGAATTCTTCCATTATCTATCAAAATAGGAAATCGAAATAGATATGCGAAGTGGTGCCCTTAAAAACTGGCATTATAGTATTCATCTGTAAATAAATCAGTTGTGTTGAGAAGCAGTTATAATTGTGGCAGCCAAACCTATGGATCCTGTTTTTACCTAATATGAAGCTGAATAAAAGGCGCCTTGTTCAGGAGGATCATCGTTGTTATTGCCTTGGTACCTCTTCTGCATCCACTATATGACTTGGCTCGAGCATCTTCTTGTGATCTTGATTGTTGAACACCTGTTTGCACTTAGCTTGATGTGATTTTTTTTGAGGCTCTGTATCTCCTCTTTTACGATAATCCGCAAACATTCCTTGAAAGAGGAAGTCCGCCACTAAGACTGCTTGCTTATCATGCGCTGATGAAGTTCGTACCACTGCTTGCTGTCGATGAGCTATGAATCCAGTCAGTCTGGAAAGCTAATCTATGGGAATAGAAAATACCCGTCTGAAGACCGAGCTACCACTTTCATAAACCCAGACATCTATTTAATTAGACGAAATAACAGGTTCTAATCAATGGAAGATCATAAATATAAGGACAGAAAGATCAATCAACCCAAGCATGATAGGGTGTTAAACTGTCTATAGAGTTGTGGTGAAGCAAGCTTGTGATGGTAAGATAGGAAATCAATAAAATCGCAATTGAATCTCTATTGAAATTGGAACAAGGGTAGAGGACTTTCCATCATACTCAAGCTAGATAGGTTCGGGAGGAGCCCAGGGTTAATTGCTTCTTCATATGTCGAGGGCTCTACCACTTGATTACAGGAATTTCTTTTTCTTACGGATATGACAAAAAGTAGGATGACCCACCTATCGATCAAAGTACTAGACTTATTATCAATCAACTCAATTGACACATTTATTCACCTCATCCTACAAAATAACTCACTGCCACTTTATCCTCAAAAGATTGGAGTGTGAAAAAGCACATCACCTCTTCATGAAACCTTTCCTAGTACCTTCGGACACTACAATAGGTAGAGAAATTTCCGTCTTTCTTAGCCATTATTATAAATTTCAAGTTGTTAAGCATTAACTTCCTGCACCTAACCTCCTCACACCAACTCCTTACAGATCGGGTCTTTAGGGCGGCTCACAACAACAGGGTGGTTTGACATCCTTTTCCTTTATAGTTAGCAGTTCGTTTTATTGTATCAAATGACTTGCCCAAGCTACCTTTCCGACTTGATGAACTAATCATCACAAGCAAGGGAATGAAAACAAGGCATCTTTTGCCCTAGTGAGAGATTTCTTTTTAGTAGCATAAACCGGTGCTAGCCCTATTACTGGCATATTAGGTAGTAGCCTAGCTAGCGCCCTTCAGTGCTATTAAGCATATCTTGACCCTTGCAAACCAACTGTACTTACCTTTTCCGTCAATATCTCGGTCCTCGAAAGCTTGGATCTTTGCTTACGCTTTTGAGTACATAATTAAGGAACTCGGCGGCGTACGCGCGGGAACTTGCCGCATCAAGGGATATTAATATACACTTTCTTGAACAACTCCAACGCAACAATGGCTTTCCTGCTACCGACTCAGACGGATGGATGACTCTATCTATATAAAGAGGCAATCGTGTCAGGAAGCGGGTTTTTCTTTGGCCAAACGGTACTTCGAACTTGGAACGAGCATGAAGAGATTAACGAGACTTCTTTCTCTTTTGAGTTTTTCTGGCGGACCGGTCGCGCAAGATCTTTGGTCTTCCCCCGGAACCGATGAAAAAGTGGGTCGCTTCTTATGGACTCGCTCAGAATGATTCTTCTCTATCTATAGTTCATGGCCTATTAGAAGTAGAAGGTGCTCTGGTGCAATCCTTACCGACAGAAAAAGATTGCACTCGGGTTGATAATAATCGAGTGCCATTACTTCGTCGGTCCGAACCAAGGAATCCGTTAGAAATGTTTTGAAATGGATATTGTTCTCTCTTTGATTAGGGATTGCTATATGAAAAGAAGTGGAGTTTGAAAAAGGGAACGGAATGGTCAAACCGGAACTGCTAGAGGAACGAATTTTCAATAGCATAACTTGGGCTCCTAGAATATGGGGCCCTTGGGACAATCTATTTGATTGCAGGGACAGGTACGCTGAATATGACTGGGGATTTTCCTATGGGTATTGGAGCGGGTCCAAGCAGATTAAAGAGGATGAGTTGTCAGAGACTGCTATTTATTCGAATTATTTCTGGTATATTTATCATAAAAAGGAGGAGGTGCAAGAGACTGATTCGGACTTCTTGCAGAGTGGAACAATGCAGTACCAGACACGAGATATATCTTTCAAAGAAGAAGGCTTTTTTCGAATAAGCCAATTGATTTGGGACCCTTCGGATCCATTCTTTTTCCTATTCAAAGATCAGGCCTTTGTCTCTGTGTTTTCACGTCGAGAATTCTTTGCAGATGAAGATGAAGAGATGGCAAAGCGGCTTAGTACCAGTACCTGGAGAAAAAAGCCTCCTAAACATATGGCTAGCAACTGGTTCACCAGGAGTACGCAAGAAAGGCAAAAGCACTACGAATTATTGATTTAGGAATGGGAATGGGCTAGAACCCTGGGTTCTTACTTATATAATTAATGGTCTTTTCATTCTAATACTCTATCCGAGAGTTCTCAGTATTTAGCAAAGCTGTTCCTATCTAACGGAAGGCTCCTGGATCAAATGACAAAGACATTGTTTGTGGAGAAAGAGGTGGCTTTTCCCGGATGAAATGAAACATTTGATTTGTGTAACAGGAGAAAGATTTCCCACTCCTTAGCCGTAAAGATATGTGGCCATGAAAAAGGGAGGGGAAAACGAGATGATTGCTTTGCCCAGTAAACTATGCTTGCTCTGATGACCTGGCCTTTCTCCCGTTAAAAGGTGGGTACCTTTCCCTAAATCCTTCTCCCGTGCATGCTATTCTCCTGTTCCCCCGAAGGGCGGTATCAATACGGCAACCCGAAAGCTCGTTATCAAAGTGGTCTCTTCTCAAAAGCTTATCTGCCAGATGAAAACAAGTTCGTAGTAACAGGGGGCAGCAGGTTGGATAAGGGTGCCAGTGAAGAAATCAAGAGAATATGCTTTGGAGTATTCATTGAAAGAAGTCTTCCTATAAGATAATCATCTTTCCTTTGTTTTGACATTCTTGATGTATTTTCCACGGACATCCTTCTATCTTTGTATCGGTAGCCTCTTCAAAGTATTGCTTTAAAGTTCCTCATGAAGACAGAGAACCAGCTGACTACTATAACTCCCCATCTCATCCTTCTGCTTAGACTGGCTTTCTCTCCCTCCTTTTCCTCCACTCTCCCGTTAACGAGGTCGAGTGCCAGCTTACCGCGGAGGATTAATGGGCAGTCGGGGTAGACCTTCTGGGGACGTGGATCCGGTGAATGACTAATAAGAAAGTGAGAGCACCCGGTTTGAATATTACGGTTCGATGGGAGATCTCGACCTGGGAGTCGGAACTTGGACCAGTATGGTAGCTGCATGGCGTTGATATCACTAGCTCGTACCAACTATATAGTATCGATAGACGGGCCTCTATCAACATGATAGCTTAGCCCTTGTATAGTATCGATTACCTGGCTTCTTTAGCACGGGTTTCGTCAGGGAAGTATTCCAGGCCAAATAGCTGAAGAGAAGATGGTTCGCGCTAAGGGTGACTAAAGGCAGAGAATTCTGTACGCCAAGAAGAAAAGAAAGTTTGTAGGGGTGAGAATTCACTTTCCCTTTTCTTGCCCCTATCCTTTTTGCTTTCGATAACTGGCGGATTCCTTTGTACTTGAAAGATTGAGAGGAAAGTCACTGCAGTGATACCAGCTAGGTTTGAGATTGACTTTGTCAATTCAGTGAATAGAATAGGCCCCCATACTTGCCCAGCCCACAGCAAGCATCAGTGGTGGTCACAAAACCTGCGCATTGTAATTCGATCATAATGTGAGTGCTTCCCTAAGGACAGCAGGCAATCTGAATGTAGTACTTATGATGCATTTGCTCACCATAGCGGTCACGGTTCTCTAGTATGTCCACAGACCCCTCGAAAGTATCACAATAACTGATCATTGAGTCTGGGTGCTGGCGGATGAACTCGCTGGACATGTATCTCAGGGCATAGTTGAACTCGATCACAACGTTGTTGATATATTCGATGCATTCCCCATTTTGGCTGCCATACTCCCAGAGGAAGTGAGGTGCACAGCCAACAGGAGGTAGGCCCATCAGTATGACCTTTCGAACATTGATATTGTAAAAATTCTGTGTAAAGCCATCATTGTCAGAAGGGAGCAGGAGATACACAACTCCTTTAGATATCAAAAGTTGCATAATAATCTGACAAGTAAAGAACTACATATGAAAAAAAAAAGGCATCACTGTAGTGAATTTTCGAAAAAAGAAAAGAACGGAAGCAATTGTTCCAATTTGCATCAGTATTTACATGAGATTATGGGATGGACATAATGGAAATTTCTACTAAAAAAAAGTGTTAGACAATACAACAAACTAATGGCATGCGCATCTTTAATCACCATGCATCACATGTTCTGCTTAAGATTCGATAATGGAAGATAAATTAGGCATAGAAAATCCAATTCAAATATCTAAAAATAAAAAGAAAAGAAAGAAGAGAACGAAAGGAGAACAGAACTTTGTATTTGGTAACTCTCCTGTAGTTATGTTTAACCTTGAATGCAATTTATAAATTCGACAGCAATAGTCCCTCGGACTCGAAAAGTAATAACGAAAATGGCTAATCCAATAGCAGATTCCGCAGCTGCCACTGTTGGAACTAATGAAGCAAATGATTGACCCATCATATCATCCAAAGAAACGGAAAATACCAAAAAGTTCAAATTGACAGCTAATAACATTGATTCAATTGGCATTGACATAATAAGAATATTTCGTCTATTAAGGAGGATTCCCCGAATACCTAAAATAGAGATGATCATAGAAAAAGTGAAATATTTTATAGGATCCGTTTCGGAAACATGGAATGTCAGAGAAATTCAAATTATGTGAGGCTTAGAAAGAAGTCCTGCGTAGAGTCCAGGGAGAGCCTATTTTTCTTTTTTCTCTAGTTACCCTTTTTCCTTCTCAAACAACGCGTTTGATTTCCTTCCTTATACCAAATTCCATCTTTCTCTTGCCGATCACATCCAAGGCATTTCGTCGGAATACATCCTGTCTTTTCACCTTTGTAGTCCTATGCATAGTCAGTACTATAGCCTCACTAGTCCTCGTCGAGGAATCTCCTTGCCGCCCTAGCCCTAGAAGTTTGAGATCGTGCCCGACCGTTTTGGAGTCTGTTCAGGAGCTCCTTCAGCGCCCGGGGATTGACGTCGGACTGGAGTCGGCTCAACATGAAATCAAGCATGGTGCGATAGTCTTCTTCACGGAGCTCCTCTCCATTCTTCAGAGTAATATCACGCAATGTGTCCAGAATCTGGGCGTGACAGGCGTGGGCCTTTTGTAGAGAACTTTCCTCTCAAAGAGAGAGAGGTCGTCCCTCCCAATCAAAAGAAGGAGGGTTCTGTTCTGCTTCCGCTGCCGCTCCAGGCATTGGAGCGGGAACCTGCGCTGGAGGGATTGGAGCGGGATTCGGATGCCGCTCTTGACTGACCACAGCTTCCGGGGGAGCGGTCTGCTCCCGGGATGCAGAGTCACAGTCAGCCAGAAATTGAATAGCTCTTCTTCCGAGTTAGTGGATCCGGAGGGAGGCATTGAAGGGCCTGGGTCCCCCATTCCGTCCCAGTCGGACTCGGAGCGAAGCATCTCCCAACAAGATTTGAAAAAATCATTATCCCCAACCTAGGGCTGGTCGAGTATGAAGAAAAGAGCTATATGGGATTCGGATTACCGAAATTGGATTTCCTTTTCGTGCCATATGTCGCTTAGACTTTACTTTTGCCCCTTTCTGCCCTTTCCTCTATTTGTTCTATAGGGTCTTCGTCTCCGTGTAAAAGCAAACTCTCCAAATTTATGACCAACCTTTCCTTCAGTGATCTTACAACGAACAGGAGTTTTTCCATTGTAAATGAGTACGGAGCAATCAACGAATTCCGGCGAAATAGAAGATCTACGTGACCAAATTTTCCTGCTCATCAGACTTTCTCTGTTCTTCTTTATTCTAAACAGGAAAGCATCAACAAAACTTCCCTTCCATATAGATCGTCGTGGCATGAACTAAATTCTGCGTTTCCCCACCCCCACTACTGCCCGAAATCCTGCTTTGGTGGGCTTCCCCCAAGGTGACACCGAAGGTCTACCTCCTTTCGTGCGCCCCTCACCTCCTCCATGAGGATGATCCACTGGATTCATTGCAACACCACGAACAATGGGGCGTCTGCCTAACCACCGGCTTTGTCCTGCTTTTCTAAGCTTACGTGCACCATGGTTGGGATTGGAAACTATACCAATAGTAGCTCGGCATCGGGAATCTATGAGTTTTTCAACACCCGATGGTAGCCGCACAAGACATTGTGGGGCTGGCTCCTTAATTATTATCGCATAAGTTCCTGCGGCCCGAGCCAGCTTTGCGCCTTGACCTGGATGACATTCAATATCATGTACCCATGTTCCCATACGTATATCAGCTAATGGTATGCTATTTCCTACTTTTTAATTTAGATTGAATATATCGTATCTATAAGCAGGGGGGCGTGGCCAAGAAGCAGCCAGCTGACTGCCCCCTTCAACCCGACCTTTATTCACTGTGCGAACAAGCTCTTGGAACCGAAGGTATGTATGAGCATTCTGGGCAGGTCGCAAGAAGCCGCTTTTAGAAGGTTTGGAGCAATCGCAATTTATCACCATATTACCCGCTTCCAATTGATGACTGGCTAATATATAAGTGTTGACCTAAGCCCCTGTGCAGTGGCTCGGCTCCCGAACCGTACGTGAGCAGCCTCGTACGGCTCTTCCTAAGAAGGTCGAAGCCCCTCTCTATAAAAAAGTTCGAAAAAGCCTTCGCCCTCCTATTCAACGGGGCTATTAGAGAAGCAGCTTCGTTCCTTGACTTCTTTGCTTTTTATTTTGGAAGGGTTTCGTTTCTGATACCGGCTTTCTTAGTTACGAGCTCACTTTCGCTGACTTCTTCCTTAGTGTAGTCTCGGTAAATACTTTAAGACTCCGTTCCTTAGCCTAGTATATATCCACAGCTGACGTGACTCCGTACCGACGCCTTTCCCTTTGTAGACGGATAAATGAGTCTGTAACCTTCGCTTTTCTCCTTTTACGAGCTGTTTTTCCAGTTCCTTAGTATTACTTAAAAAAAACCTACTCTGTCATTTCATAACCTTAGCCGAGCCGAGGCTAAGTGACTTCGTAACCTTAACGTACTTTTTTCATACTTTTTCCCATCAGGTCTAACGGGCTTTCGTCCCTTCGCCTATAGGCGGCGGCTTGGCTTCGCTATCGCTCATGACTTGGTATAGAAATCTCTCCGTGTAGTGTAGTGGTCGGCCTTCCCATCTCCATGCCTCCTTCCTTACTTTTCTTATAAGCCCTTGACTATGCAAATCTAAAGGACAGGGGGCTGTTCACCTTTGCTTTTGAAACTTAGCTAAAATTAAAAAAGAAAGAAAAACTCAAGACTCTAGTAAAGGCAAACGGGGCTCCCGGGACGTCTGGCAGAATGCTTGGCCTCCTGCGCCAGAAGCGACACCCGAAGGGTGAGCTTCTGGCGGTTAGCTTAACGTCAGTAGGCATTCTGGGCTGGAAGGAGGCAAGCAAATGAAGGGAGGCATGGAGGGCCAACTACAAGAAGCAAAGCTTTGTAGAAGCTTCTAGAGGCATGAAGGTAGGAAGGCCGACCACTACATAAAGCGTAAGCAAGCACTTGCCTTGGGAGCAAGCTACCTTTCTTTGATCCACTTTCCCGGGCAGGGAAGAGAACGAAAAAAGGCAAAAGATAGTGGCCGTGGTGGATTCGAGGATCTTACGCGGCGGAGCGAACTCTTCTATCGTCTTTAATTTCCTCTGGCGGCCGGGCAGCACCCCTTCGATCCATCGTACTAGAGCGATCCGAGAAGAACGATTAGGGTCATATTCGATCCTTTCCACAATGCCAATAGACGAAGTGCTTCGTTTTTTTCGCTGCAATCGCTTCGATCCACCCCCTCGGTGAAAAACTGTAATACGCCCGGAAGAATTCCTCCCTGCGGACTTCCCCGTACTCAAAGTGAAATGTCTAAGTGCTCTCCCCTTTAGGCTTTGTATCATTCTATCTCTCGTCATCACTCGATCAAACCTCTACTTCAATGGAAGCTCCTCCTACTACTCCTCCTTATCCTTCTCACTCGTCGTTTCGTTGGTCTTTTATTGGTCATTGATTGTTTAGCCTCTTTGACAAAGTTAGTAAGAAGAAAAAGTTCTATTATCTGTTCTTTAGTTGGTGATGGCAACGCAATCACTCGAGCTTTTGTCGGCCCAGGCCAGACTTTATTTTCAGGTTTTGCTTTAATGAGGGTCCGGATCCCCTGAGATGTTTTACCAACCAAGGCCAGAATGTCATAACCAAATGGACTCAACATTTCCAATGCTCGCCGGCAAACCGTGAAAGTAGTGGCGATGGGGCTCTTGATAGCTACAAGGAAGTCGTCCGCATAACGAGCATAGCGGATCAGGATGTAAACCCGTCGAACCTTTAGTCGAGACCAGCGAATGTGACTCCCACTCCGTCACTCTTGGAGCACCACATCCTACACTGACGAGTTCAGCCGAACACACAAAAACCAATTAAGCTAGCTAGAAGTGTAGATCTTACTTACAACCCACTTTACTGTTCCCTCTATCCTTCCATATTCCTAAACTCTCAGTTAACTTACTATCTGTTAGTCAGCTTACTGATCATGGTTGCCTTATTTCTTTTGATGCCTCTTCTTGCACTGTGCAGGATCCGTCTGATTGGTCTTGGCCATCGCCGTAATGGGGTTTCTCTGATGGATTATCTACATGTGCCTGCTCACTCTGCTACTGCTCTTACTAGTGTCTCTTCCTCCACTAGTAGTTTTTAAACTTGGCATCGACGCTTGGGCCACCTATGTGGTTCACGTCTTACTAGTCTTGTTCAGAGTGGTGTTTTAGGTCATGTTCCTAATCTAAGTTAGTCTCCTTGTGAAGCTTGTGTTTTGGGAAAGCATGTAAAGCTTCGTTTTCGTTCTAGTAACTCTAGGTCTATGTCACCTTTTGACTTAGTACACTCTGAGGGGACCTGCACCTTTGATTTCTAAAGGTAGCAATGGAATAGATAGAACATAATTTTGATTGATGATTTCTCTCGTTTCACTTGGGTTTACTTCATGCATGCTCGCTCTCAACACCTTGTAACCTGGTTTGGCAAACAGTCTTGACTCATCAAACGTAACCTACCCTGTTCCCTCGGCTGGCACGACATAGAACGGAACTGCAATTGGCTCGGCTGGATCCATTCCCTACTCATTCTAGTTTATAGTCAGGTTTGCGAGCTGCCTTGGGAAAGAGAAGAAGGGATCAAAAAAATAGCACCAGAATCTCATACATTGGTCCTGGTAAATCCTTTTTTTCAAAAAATCAATAGTATGAAATATTTCATGAACTTACTAAAACGAAAAGGTTCAGGAAGGAAAAAGGGATTACGCTATTTATATATATCTAATTTTTACCAATCCTACTTGAATTGCTATTTAACCATAAAAAGCTATTTCAATAGGAGTTCCAATTGTATAGTTAGAAAGAACATCACGAAAATATATTCTAAGTTTAAATCAAGGAGCGATTCGCAACAATCAGTAGTTATTCGTTTTGCTTTATTGTTAGTAAATCACTATTGGATTTTTTCTAGCAAAAAAGAAAAAATCTTAGTAATCAGTAATCGTTCTTGGATTCAAAGATTTTTCTTTGTCTATTTTACTTTTAGTCGAATTCCTAATTGTTTTAATTGTGTAATCTCCAATTATGGAGATTGGTAATCGACTCAAAGCAATTTTATTCTAATTCAATTCATGACGATCATAAGTAGAAAGTTCATATTCTTCAGTCATTGATAAACAGTTTTTTGGACAGTACTCAACACAGTTACCACAAAATATACAAACTCCGAAATCAATACTATAATTAAGCAATTGTTTCCTTTTAATATCCTTTTCAAATCTCCAATCCACAAGGGGTAGATCTATCGGGCATACGCGAACACATACTTCACAAGCAATGCATTTATCAAATTCAAAGTGTATTCGCCCCCGGAAACGCTCCGATGTAATTGCTTTTTCATAAGGGTAGTGAATCGTTATAGGTAAACGATTTGTGTGGGATAAGGTAATTATGAAACTTTGACCAATGTATCTTGCGGCGCGTATTGTTTGTTGACCATAACTAATGAACCCAGTTAGCATAGGGAACATATTCTAAATATATATGAAAAAGGTATGTTTCTTTCTCTTGTTTGAGAGAACTTTTGAAAATATTATTACTGTTATTGTATTATCTTATTTATAGTGAAACTAGTTGGGAAGAAGTTGTTAATAAGAGATTGCCCGGAGAAATAGGTAAAAGAAATTTCCATCCAAGATTTCATAACTGATCCATTCTCATCCTGGGTAAAGTCCATCTTATTGTGATAGAAATGAAGAGAAGAGGTAAGAGGAAATTATACAGGCTTGCCTACAATCCCTTTTCTTGTCAGAAAAGCAATTTCACCCCTAACTTAAGATGCTTACCTACCACTACTACTGGCTGGAGGCAATGGCTTTAGGATATGCCCTGACCGAGCTACGTATCTTTCCTATGGGCAAGACCCAAGGTGAAAAAAAAGTACTAGGAAGAAATGTGCTTTTTGTGCGTGCTTTTTTTCTAGCAAAAGCAAATAATCTTGCTGCAATAGAATTTTGAAAAAGCTTTAAAAGAAAAAGAGCAAAAAGGAAAAAGGAACTTCAAAATCCCGCCTCCTTGTTAGGAAGGAAAAGCCAGAAAGCAAGGAGGTTTGGTTTACGTATGGCGGAAGGTTACATTTTCCAGTCGGAACGACGGAGCTCTAAATAAAAGGTATGAAATCCAATCCCTTATCTTTCTTAAGCGTAGGGATGAAAGCCAAGAATGAAGTCGTCTCATCTCGTATGGTAGCCTATTCTTTACCTCTCGTTCCTGGGTTGGATGCAACATTTCTCTGATGTTATAGATAGGTGAGTTGAGCAATACTAGTTTTCGAGGATTTCCACAAGTCCGTCCGAGTTGAGGGGCTAGGGCTTGAATCCGGTCGGTTGTCCGAGTCCACAAATTCATTTATGTAAGCCAGCTCTAGATCTCTGGGTCTCCCTTTTACCCCTCTAATTCCCTTGGGATAAGGTTCCAGTTAGTGAGAGAGAATGTACTTTCACTGATTGGATTGTTCCAGCTGACACTTCGCCAAGCAGAAGCAGGAATCTTGTCCTTTCTTTCCGCCCACCCAACTATAATAAGAGTTATAAAGCTCAATCCAAGACATGAAAGCGGATAACCAAGGTAGTGTAGTCATTGGTTGGAGGAGAGCTAGTAGATCGGACACCTTCGCCAAGCCTGAAGAAAGTAGGTAGCGCCGAGGTTATCACACCAGATTGTAGGAGGGGAAGACGAAGTACAGCCTAGTTCAGAGAGTAACGATTGAATCCAGGTTAATTCAGCAGCAGCTAGAGCAATACTCCGATATTGATTTGATTCTCCGCTACCCACCAAGGTAGAAGATTGCTTGATCCGCAAAAGAAGTATGCTTTATTTGCTTATAGAAAAAAAGTATACGCTTTTTCAGGGAAAGATAGACAGTCTATCATATGGAATAGGGCATTCAGCAGTTTGAAGAGGTAGCCTTTTTAAGTAGCTGTCTTGTAAGCAAGCGCCATAAGTTCAATCTATCTTTTTACTTCAAAGCAAGGCTATCCATTTAGCTTGTGATGATTGTTAGAATACTGGAAATCTTAACCGGTAGGAAAGTGCCTTAGCCAATTATGTTTTTTTTCTTGTTCTGTTCTTGGCAAGATTAATATGAATTCAACTCAACCCATTTCCCAAACAAGAGCTTTAACCGATTTACCGATTTACTACCTTTTCTTGGAATTGAAGGTCAGATACTAAAATCGAGGGGCGGTTCTTGTTCGTGCTAGCTAACGTATAATTGGTTTTCCACTTTGAGATAGAAACATATGCAAGCCTATCCGAACTTGCGATATAGAGCACAAGAAACATGACCCATTTTAGGCGCTATACGGCTACTTTTCCTAGATTTTAAGAAAATGGATCGGACGAAGCCCTTTTCGTGCGATAGATCACTGATTTCTGGCCTTTCTGATCGGTTCTATGGACCAGGACCGGATTCTTCTCGATTTATCTTAGAATGGCTCCTGAACCCTTTGACGCAATAGGAGTTGTTCCCAGTACTACTTGGTTGTTCTGAAGCATCCTTTCTTTCGAAAGACATGCGAATGAACTACGCATTCGACCCTTATCAACTAGGTCATCACTTGTACCAGGTCTTAGAAAGGCAGCTGCGGCACGTCTTCTCTATGGAGAAAAACCAACCAAGAGGCGATGGAACCCTCAGTTCCAATATTGCCCCGGGCAGTACTGGCCATAGACTTGAGCGCAAAGGACAAGAAGGCAGGAGCTGGTAGACAATTCTTCACAAATGCTAGGTGCACGAATGCTATCGAGTACTGTGGGAAGGTACTCACGCTAAACCGACAGTGACGCTGGCTCCATACCGGATATGATTGGTATGGTAATATGACTGTGGCCCGCTGGAGATGAAATATTCTTCAGTGGTTAGGAATCTATTCCTTTCTAAGGAAGGTCTATAAGAACTGTTTCTTTCCGAGGTTTCCCCGAGGAAGGCTGAACCACACTGGGCTAACTTGAATCTGTTTACTTCACTTCTATTTGCTCCTCCCCTCGGTGCATATTATCATATAGAAAGAAACTTAGCGTAGCGATTCCGTATCTAGTTTGTGTCTTATTATTCAACTATTTGGTGTGGTGGAGAAGAAGAATCCACAAATCAAACGAGAAAACGGATGCGCGTTAGCGCAACGGCTTTCGCGCTAGTTGCTCAAAAAATCGTATAAAAATCAATCCCTGTATTAATGGTTCTGGCGGGGCAGTGGGCGTGGGACTGTAAATCCTCTTTCGTTCGCTGGGCCTGGGCCCTTTGGACTGTAAATCCAAACGGAGTTAGTGGTTCGATTCCACTCATGAACGAGAGCGAGACTGAACGAAAGAAAATGCAAGTGAAACGAGACGAGAATCCAAGATTGGGAACATGCATTTGTCCCGCAAAAACCAGATCTTGTTTAGTGTTCAGTGCATCCTTCACTTCACCTGCAAAACCTGTCTATCTTAGTTCTTCCCACTTTCGCGCTTTCGAACTACTGCCACTTTACCTGAGCACTGTGACGCAGTCGGTCAAGTATTGATTTTCAGCTAGTATATCAAGGACTTATGAGAACTGAAAAGAAAAAAACTAGGCAAAGGAATTCTCAAAGTTCATTGAGTTAAGGGAGGACCATTCGTGGGGGGTTCGTGGAAGAGTTGGGTTCGATTCCCTTTATACGCGATGTGGCGAAAAAGACTGATTCAACGAAATATGCCAGCATTAAGATTTAAAACGTGTCGTCTACTTCCAGGAAATGTTCGGAACAGAGAACTTTCTCTAATCCAACGCCGCATTCTCCGAAGATTGAGGAACAAGAGGAGATCCATTAAAAGAAATCTTTCTCAGAGAGAAAATCTAAACAGTAACATCAAATCACAAACTACACGAAAGTTGTCCCTTTATTATGGGGATTTACCCATAAGGGAGATGCACAGAGGAAGAAAACGAACTTCATATATCCCTTTTTTACTCAATCAAGAAACAAGATCGGACGTGATTCCGGTTCGTCTCCGTTTTAGTGACACTCTTCCTCAAGCAAGGCAGCCGATAAGTCATCGAAGGGTTTGTTTGAATAATGGACTGGTAACCATTACTCATTTGAAAGTTTCCCACGGTGATCTAATATCTTTTAAAGAAAATGACGCGAGAACCCGCGGTGAAGAAATAAGGAGATCTTTCTATATCGACATATCAGTTGGAAAAATCATAGGCAAATTCCTACCGGTCAGAATCTGGAGAAGAACAAAAACAGAATGGTTCCGCTTACTCACAACTCAGAGGGGATGCCGCTTACTACTCAAATCCGGGTTTTTGCAAGAGTTGCGTTCTTATATGCAAGAAGAAGACTTAGAAAGAACAAAGAAGTTTGGATCCGCAAAAGTATGCTTAGGCAGTTCCTTCGCTGAGCACAACAGAATGAAGAGGAATTTGTTTCATTTCAAATACTTCTTCTTATTGAAAAGAAGGAAGGAGGAAGAGGAAAACCGAAAAAGAGCAATAAGTCCTTTTGTTTACAAGTCTTCTTTATATAGAAATTCGACCTATTGCTCCGGATCCCCGTTTACTAGGAAGATAAGAATCAAAAGGATCGAACTACCTACTCATTATTCGGAGGTGAATCATAGAACACTAAAAGCTGTGGTATCTTATGGACCTAACATAGGTCACATCCCTCACGACATAAGATTGAAAGATCCAAACCTTCCTCTTCGGAGCGGAAACGGACGTGGCCAAAACATATAAAAAAAGATCGGCCTAGTCGCTCATAGGGACATATCTATCCGGATAGAGGATAGTCTAGATCAATTTTTAGAAAAATCTCTCTCTATATAGATAGGTATCTCTGTGGATAGAGATAAAGATAGGGATCCCTATAAATCGAAATATATGGAAAAAGTGCACTTTTTGACTACTACTACTATTTCTTAGACTTTTTCAAGGAAACATCGTTTTTTCGATTTTTACTGAATTGGTCGGAGCGTAGACGAGCGAGCAGAGCCCAGGAAAGAGGTCAGATCGTCATAGAGCAGTCGACTATAAGTATAAGACTGCTGGCCTGAGAGAAGGCAGTCTCTCTCGGGAAACATGGTCCAATTTCTCTTCTTTCTTTTCACACGGGCAACAATTGGGAATAAAACAGACCATGAACATGAGTTTCAAATGTAAAAAAAAGGTCTGAAAGACTTATTCTTTTTTAAAAGGAGGATAAGATAATTTATAGATTATTTTTTGATGTTATTATGTGTTATTTACTACCTTTGGCTTTGGGAAAAGTTTTCTACTTTTTAAGTTCTTGACAAGTCCCAAGTGGAGGAGATTAAGAGGTCATTAAAGAATTCTTCCTTTTAGTTCTCTTCGATGTATCGATCATGCATTCCTAAACCACATAAGCCGGGGGAGATGCGCTCCATTAGACAGCCTCATAAGGCAGACATCATTGTCATGGATACGGCTTTTGAACATCGTTTTTGAAGACATCTTTCTAACGTACTCCCATGGGTTTCGAAAAGGGAGAGGAGCTGTATAAAGATCAAGTACTGGACATCATCTTATTAGCCATCGGCTTGAAGAGAGGATCCTGGCTGTCATCCCAGTCTCAGCTTCATTCCCTGGTGGAAACCATTCACTCGGGGGCGTTATTGTACTCGTTCGGTGAGCTATTCGAAGATTGCCCTGATAATTGAATTCCGGATCCACCCCGCCACTTCCACCTTAAGGCCAAACTATCGCCCAACTTTGCCATACCATAAAATTGATCCTGGCATCTCTACTCTATCTATTTGTACATGCAGCTTGAGTTCTATGACCTCGAAATCTGACTCTCCTCTTCAGGAGCCTCAGTCGTGAGTGGTTGTTTTCTTGTACTGGAAAATGGGTCCCTGAAAACAATACAATGGGGCCTGGAGTTATTTCTTCATTGTACCCAGAGGAATGAATTGAGGATGAGAGTGATTTTTGCTCCCCTCGGAGTGTGTGTATAGGAGAAAGACCCACTTCAATAGTTTAATATGGCCAAGCCGCCACGCCGGGCAAGAGTTCTAATCTTTATTCTTATTGATGGATTCCTATCTCAAAGGATAAGAAAATGCTAGTAAATGCACTCAGTCAACCGAGCAAATGTATAAGAAAGAGTGCTCCCGGAGGGAATGTAGGTTTTAAGCGAAATGAAGCACTTAATCTCTTAAGATGGGCCATGGCTACTTGGCCTTGTTGATCCGGAATTGAAAACTCCCGCTCGCTCGTGAGAAGCCCCCTTTTTCAATAAGCTCTGCATCAACCCTTTTCTTTGTAATATCATATGTGAACAAGTTCCTTTATCGTGCCCCTGTTCCCTGTTCCCTAACTGTTCCAGTCGACCAAAGCACTTTCATACCACAGCGAATTGGAAAAAATAGAACATTCTAAGCGAAAGAAGCTTGTTAAAGCTAATGATAAAGAAACAGATAGTAGTTGTTGCAAGCTAGGGATGAAACCAATCAAACTAGCTACGCTGGCTAAAGAATAAAAGTATGAACCAAGTGAAAACTTCCTTATTGTGGGACCTGGCGAAGAGCGAGAGCAAGGAAAGGTTGTGTGCGCAATAGCTATAGCAATAGATCAAATCGAGTAGTTCTTTCGCTTGTCAGCTGAACAAAGGATAGAATATACAAAGGATAGAATATAAAGATTCCTGGGTTATTAGAGCCTTTACCAATTACTAATTGTGCATTGGAAAACAGTGACAATGGATTTCATTACAGGATTGCCCAGATCAGATATATTGACCGGAGTGTTGGACAAATGCCTCGAAGGTGCAGTAGTCTCTGCCATAGCACGTCAAAAACTAAGCTTGAACTGAATGAATCTTCCATTGGGAAGAGAGCTGCTTACCAACAGGCTTCCCACCAACACAATGAGGCATGCCGGATCGGAGTTGAGAGCTAGGATGGAGCGGTTACAAGAAAAGAGATTCATTCATAGACTGAAAAGAAGGCTAAGACTCCAGTGAGTGGCTACTCGGTGGGTGGAGCCGTAGAAGAGATTCTATTTTTTTTCTTTGCGCGAGCAAGCGGAAGAGGAATCTGCATAAGCTCTTGGTCGTGAACTTCGAATTGCGGATCGGTATCGGCAGAAGCTGTAATACTCTTTCTCGAGTGTATCTGGCCCATCAGAGCATTTTGGAAGCAGGGTGAAGACTAATCTTGGTTTTAGAGCTCCAATAGAAGCATTCTTACCAGAACAAGAGTGGCAGTGCCTTCTAAATGCAATTGACGGTATTCCAGTAATCGAATTGGTAGGGACTGGAAAGAAGAGCTGAGAAGAACCGGAGTGGTTGTTCTACTTTCATAGGCTTCATGGGCCACAGCTCAGAGATTCAAGCTAGTAGTTCCTTGAAAGATAAGAAGCTAGCAGTTTTCTTCGAGGAAGTAACCGAGCAATCGAGCGAAGCGATCAAGCTGTTTCCTTTTCCGATCCGATAAAAGAAGAAAGCAAGCCTAGGAAGCTGGGCCAGGTCTTATTACTTCTCGGATAGCTAGGAGAAAGAATCACACTCGGATTGGGTGCCAGTTAGGAATCTCCCTCGGTTAGCAAGGGCAAAGGGTTAGGGCTTGGTAGGAATTCCCTATAATAGGAAGAATTCAATCAATGAAAGTTGGCGACCTTTCGAGATAAAGGAAGCTGGTTATAAACCGGAAGTAGGCACTCTGGATTCTCTGGTTTGATGGATGGTGGCAGGGGTTTGGCAAGAAGCAGGAAGGATACCGGGGAAGCAAGCCTTAGAAAATATACTAAGATAGGTCGGAGCAAGAACTAGGGATGGTTATCCAAACATGGAAGGTTGGACTACCTCTATTGACAACAGGAGGAGATGAATGACCTTATGCTGAACGACATGCTGGTTCATTCGATTAGCGAGCAGTGGGAATAGAAGAATATCCGTCGTCAGAGGAAGGATTGCTAGTACTATAAATAAAATAAAAGGTAGTAGGAAGGCTTTTATCGCCGACTGAACTGCGAAAAAAAAACTCACGATCAGAATGGTTTCTATCCGGACCATGCATCTGGAAAGCGCCGGTTCGATTCCGGCTCGTGACATGAAGAAGAAGTCCCAAACAGGGATCAGATGAGTTTGCACAGCGTTACTTTGTTGACGGAAAATCCCATTTTTCTTCCGGTTCAATGAAGACTATGCTTACTTTCTTTTCTCTTACCGGTCTGTGTTCTATCATGGACCTGTATTCCGTTCCTCGAATCGAGACTTTCTTTGTCGAGGATCTCTGGTTTAGGGTACTCCATCGAGTTTCAGTTTCTTCTTCTAATGGCTGTGTCCGTCTAAGGTGGCTATTTGAGCGATTTAAGTATCGCGGTTGTCTTGAGCTCTGGATTGATGGGCGGAAACCTGGGGCTGGGTTCGATTTCAACTCGGAGATAGCCGGGTCTATAGTAAGAGCCGCTTTGTGAACAGCATCGGATGACATAGCAAGGGTAGCCGCAATAGAGCAATTATGCCTTAAGCCCAAAACTCTTCCTTCTAGCTTACTCCCCTTCTTGAGTAGACTAGAAAGCGATTCCAGTTGATGGAAGATAGGCTAATTTAGTTGGATCCGCCTATGTCAGTTCGAGTCTGGCGAGTCGGTTTGAAGTCGGACATTGATTGACGTTCGTTCAAAGCAATCAGTTGGGGAAGCTACAGCGTAACAGCCTGGAAAACAAATCCCTGAAAAGGCTTTCGAAAAGCCATTGCCAAAAGCGCTTTCACCTACCTACTAGCTAGGGGCACAAGCCGGGAACCTAACCGGTGAAAGAGTAAGAGCCTTTCCGAATCCGAACTAGGGATCAGATAAACCTAAAGCACCATCAGTTGTGGATTCATCCACAAAGTCTTTCTACTTAGCTCGTCAAGCGAAGTAGCTATCAACGGCTTTAGCATGACAACTATAACATCAAGCCATGGTAAACTGCCAAAGCTTCTACTGTAGTGTAGCACCAGGGTTCAGCCTTCTCCTTGCCGAGTTGCATCGCCCGCATCGTGTTCAATTGGAAAGTCTGGCAAAGGCGCTTCCAACTCCTGGTTCAGGGTCTGAGGTTACCAAACAAAGATGAATCCTGCGCAATCAGAGATTAAGCCTTAAGATCCCACCCAGAAACTGGAAGAGTCGGGGGCACCTACCGAAGGAGTCTTCCCTCCATCGATTCAATGACAAAATAGCTCTATTGAGAGGGCCTTTGACAACCCTCTTGAATGTGGCTCGCTCCTAGTTTTTCTTCCCCCGCCCGTTCTATCTAGGCTGGTGGCTATACCTGATTTCGTGTCTGATCGAACTTGAAACTAGCCCATTGAGCTTCTTGGATTCCAAACCAGAAAGAAGGATCGCACACAAGAAAATAGAGTTGGAATGAAAGATGGGGTAAAGATGAACTTTATTCTCCTAGCTGCTCTCCATCCAGCAAGTTACTCTCTTTCAAAAGATGACAACTCAAGATTACCAATCAAAACCAACGCTTTTTCTTCTCCTATAGCTTCATCATTACATCTTTCACTAGTTGTTGGATGTGAGTGATGAGATCGATCCATGGAATTTTTACCTCACTCACATACTTTGGAAGATGAAGAAATTCTCTTTAATTTACTTATGGGCTGGCTCTACATGTGGTCAGATGGGTTCCCCTCTTCAGTCATTTGGTACCTCTCCAACGCTTCCTCCTATTCCTATTGATCAGATCAAAGCCAAACCTATCTAGTCTTGCACGTTGTCACCCACCGCTCTTGCCAAAAACAAAGAAATTCTATCTTGGGAACTAAAAAAGAATCGGAATGGGAAGTATTTATTTCTTGATTCTCCGGCTAGCATCCTTACTTCCTTCTTCAATGGAAATTATATGTTTTGGCTCGGTATAAACCCAAAAATGATAAATTCTCTTATTTGTAGACTCGTCTTCTTTTGGTGAAATCTGGAGAACCCAGTCGAAACTCTGATTCATGTTTGTGGATTTTAATAGCTCTCCTATCTACCCGGAAATGATCTTCTACCTTTACTGTCTTTACATCTTGAGTCTTTTGATTGTTCTTAAAATCATTGTGTCGTTACAAATTCAGTGGTTGCACCCTTGTGAGCAAGTTGTTGCCGGATTGGATAGGAGAAGTGAAACAAAGCCACGAAGGAGACTCATTAGCTGAAGAAGTTAAGAAGAGCATTAGTGAAGCGAGAGGAGGACAAGATGGTTGGGAAGAGGAGGAAGGGGTATTAAGGAAAAAAGGGAGGCTTTATTTTATGTGGGGACCGCTGGAAATGCAAGAGCCAGGTAGCCAACAACATAGATTTGCCACGGTCTAGGTTCCAACTCGATTGATCGGCTTCCTTTAGCTTTGTTACGGCATGTGTAGAACCATTCGTAGTAGCGTACGTTCCCTACGTTAATTGATAGCGCTAGGTGATCATCGACAGCTCGGGCTAGGCCACGGCTCGACACATCCTCCGATAGTCCCTTTTCTCGGCTTAAAACCAATACGAATTGGAATCCCCTATCCCTTGCGCCATTTCCATTTAAGCTTTGGGAAGGACTAGTACGCTATGTTGGTTTACTCCCTTCAGGGGTGCTTTTACGCGTATAAAACATGTATCATGAGCTAAAGCGAATATCTTCCTACGACTAACGCTTGAGCGATTCCTCTACTACCGAAGCGAGGGAGGGAAGAGCGAGTACTATCTTTCGGATTTTCTAGTTGTATACCACCAACTCGTATATGTAGTGGTTTCTCTCGCCGCCGCCCTCTTCATTTCCTGCTGATAGCATTGGGAACAAAGCCAAGCTCAGAGAAGAGCTTAAAACCAGGATTACCCCAAATCCTACGCCCTCCGGGGGCACGGGCCAGGGAAATAAGGATTCTGGTTCGAAGAGAGAATGTTGTTTTTTCTGTGTCTATAATCTAGTTATGTTCACAGATATTCACAAACTTCAATATAGTTTGGTGAAAAGCCGGCACCTTCAAAATTATTCTTCTTGTACAACAATAGTGTACGATGGGTGGGTTGTTTTGCCGGCACCCGCATAAACCCACCGCGAAGAAAAATAGAGTAGATGAATTTATCGCTCATCCTCTATCCTTATCCGATCTGCAATTGATTGTATACCATTGACACAGCAAAAGATCAAGATGGAGAATCTTTTTTAATCTAATATCTCAATTCTTGTTTCTTTATGAGTAGTTGAGCTCACAAATAATAGATAAGATTATTTCACTTAATAGATAAGATTATGTTTTCATATATTGAAATAGAGCAAGCAAACCCTCTCTCTTCTTTCTTGTTCCTACTGGTTTGCGCCATGTGGTGGTATTGCCTCTTCTTCTTTAGATCCTGAAAAAACGAAAATAAGTAAGAAGGAGCAGTAGTAGGAAGACTTAAGTGACTTCGTTCATTTACGTTGAGATAGACGAGTAACTACCTTCTTATATTTTCGTTTCTACGGTGGGCAGCCTCCACAATGAGCGCTTGCTGCTCTTGGAGCAGCGCCTTCTTCCTGTTTTCCAGACTGCGGGTTTGTTCCCGAATATGAAGCAGATGACCTAGTATCACACCTTCATTGTAGATAGGCATCTGCCCCCAGAAGTTCTCCAAAAGTGCCCTCTTCTCGTTTTCTATATTTTAAATTTGTTGACTAATTATCGCGAGTCTTGCTGCGATCCCCATTTCACTCTTTCTTGTCCCGCAAAATAGAGAGTGCACCGAAGCTTCTATTTATAGGCGAGCTTATGCTGTAGCAGAATAATTTTTTATTAGAAGTCCTTTTTTTAATAGACTTACACATAGATATTTTGCCCAGAATGAATGGTGGAACTCCCGCACTCCATTAGTGCGAAAAAGAATGAATCCCTTGAGTCCGGTCCCCCCGGGGTATCATATACGCCGCTTAATCCCGATCACATCCTGAGGCAATAATAGAGCGAATAATGAAAAGAGTACTCCACCACGAGCAGCGAAAGCACGCTCAGCCAATCCTCACTCGACAGCACCGTCCTTGCTTAGGAAAAAAGCCGAACCACTCGCAGATAGAGAGAGAAAAGAAATGAAAATGCATTGAATCGATCTTTTGTTACGGACGATATTACTTTCAAAGAAATGAGACAAGAACGAACATAGGAAAGAATAGGCGTAGGCTTGTAGGGCCCGGCGGGAAGACGCGCCTTTTGTGTCCCTTGAAGTGATGGATTTGCGGGTTATTAATAATATTGTATGTATATAATTTTGAATTCAACTTAATATCCGGATTAGGACGACGAGAAAGAAGAAACCTGATCTGTAAGGAAAAGAACCTACTGTACGAATAAGAAGACCCACAAATCCAAACATATCATCCAACTCCAGGTCTTCCAAATTACCATGCCAGACTGGTCCCGGCATAGGAAAGGTTTTCATAACAATTGGACTTACCCAGCCAACCCTACCCTAATTTCATACCCTGCGGTTTTCGTTCCTCTATTGATATTTCCTTCCTCTCCTTACGTCGAGCGACTGTCGTTCCCGATGCCAACTCCTTGCTTTTAGTTGACGTTAGTAACAATAGAATACCTTTTACCGTTCATCAAGTGAACGTAGCCCTTTCGTAATCTATGCCCCTTTATTCTTAAGTGGGGGAATCCTCTTAAAGCCGGTGATCGAGTGAGTAAGTCCGCCAGGAAGCTAGTTCTTTAGGGCTTAAATGAATAGCCATCGCTGTTAAGAACAACCGATGCCTTATGTGTATTGGATCCGCTCTTCTGTTAGCATGAACACATGAATGAGATTCTATTCCTCTTCCTTATTCAGCCATAATATCACCCCCCACCCTCACCTACCCCCCAACCTAGGTGCGGAAGTCAAATCAATCCTTGTTTGTACATCGCTGAACTTACATACCCGGGCCCGGCTCAACATTCTTTTAAAACAATCGAATAACGGCTTTTCCATGACTTGGCCATTCAATCTTGTGAACTAATCGAGACCGAAATTGGATAAAGAGATACAAAAGGAGAGGAATACCCAATCGATGAAAGAACATGAAACCCTTCTGTTTCTATAGAGGTACAGGAAACGGTTGGGGGCAATAAAGTAGGTGAAGTGGTTGGATTTTGCGAGCTGTTCCAACCACTGCTGGATGTGACTCCAAGAGCCGAACGAGAATGAATACCACACAGAAGAGTCAAGACCGGGCTCCCTAATAGAATGTTTAACCGATCCATTCCGGATCGATCGAATTGGTACGGAAGTTGTAACATGGGAAAAGCACAGAAAACACGACTTATTTGAATAACCCGGTGACCTACCAATTGTAGAAGTAGGATTTTTGGCAAGCAATAAGCACTTAAATAATACAATTCGAGTGTACCAGATTCTTTATCATTTCGAAGAAAAGGTTCGGGAGGAAAGGGAAACAACAGAGAGATCCGAATCGAACCTAAATGGGAATGACATGAAAAATCTTTTTCAAAACCTATCATTAAGGGCGTGACGACGATATACGAGAGGAATAAAAAAAAACTCGTGATTGGTGTGGAGGGGAAGATCTGCTTATGAAATTGTTCAAGAAAGAGTCGTCTCATTTCCTTACTTCTTCGTTCTTTCGAATTCATTCACTTCGACGGCTGGCGCTACGCTAGCTTTGCATGATTAGCTCCGACAGAACAGGTACTGCATTTCCTTAGTTGGATCCGCTCTTTCTCTCTCGTGCAGTTGTTGCTTCCGGCTATTTATTCAGTCGTCAATCAGCATTGATCCGGGTAGTTAGTCAGTCTCTCTCTTTTTTCCCGTCCTTCTCTATCTATGAAATTCCTAATTAAGGGAGTTCGCTTTCCAATATCTAAATGTTCATGCAAAGCTACAAACGAAATGCAAGAACTGTAACGCAGAAGTCACACAGTATGCTGATCGTTCTGAAATGATAAAAAGTATGGGATTTCATAAGAGATTCATACATAGAGATCTAAACTCATGGAAGGGCCCGGCCAGCAAACGAGATCTCTTACATCCAAAGGACCATGCCAATCGAAGATGAACCATTCACCGAGCCGAGTATGTGCAAGACAAGACACGGCTAGATAAGTAAAATAGAAGATATTGCTTTTACACGAGCAACTCTTTTCTTCATGTAGGTACAGCCCACTTTTCCTTTGATGAAATGCGAACACAAACTTCAGGCATCCAAGAAAGAAGTAAAGATCGAAATCGAAGCATTGTCATTGGGTTGAAGATCAATTCATATCGACAAGACTTTCCATTCATCTTTTTGTTGATATTTGGATTCCGTTTTCAAATAAAGTCATCTTGTAGTTTGAAATCACCTTTAGAATCATCAGCCTCTGTCCCTACACTGACTCACTTATCCGGGGTCGATCCTCACTACGGTCCTTTATTTCGAAACGAGGATAGGTCTCTCGCGGGACGAGGTGTAGATTGAGAAGAAAGATGAGCGTATGGTCCATACTCACTCGGGTTCAAACTTATTTTGCAGGGAGAAATGGGTACATGCCTGTAGATCTTCTTCTCACAGCGAGCACTTGATTACGGAGCCTGATTCTATATATTATTTGTGGATTATTAAAGAATAGAATCTATCTTTTTCTTCAAATCATAGTGGGAATCCTATTACCGATACCTAAACGTTTTCTTTGTCGAAACAGAAGAAAGGAGGGAAATTGGATAACCGACGACACGAGTTTCCCGTTCAACGTTCCGCTTCGCTCCACTGTTAGATAGGCAATTCAATAGTTACCGACGAAAGGAGTTCCCCTTCTCTTGGCCAATTGACGTTCTGCTTCAATAAGTCATGACCTTCACTCTCCTCAAGTGAGGAGGGCATATTGTTTGACCAACGAAAGCCTCACTAGTTCCTTCTTCCCGTTCACTATTCCCGTAGCCTGATACGAGTTATTTAGTTCGTGTCTCCTTGTTCTTGGGAAGAACCGAAGGTTCATTCGCGGCACTCGTAGACATAGTTGTATTTCCTCTTCTTTCCCTAAAAAGCTAATAAATCCAAAAAAGAGAAAAGCAGAAGCGAAAGCTCGAGTCGAAGAGTGGAGGTCGCTCGGTAACTCGAGTCGATCAGTCCCATTCATTCTTGCCCGAAACAAGTGGGCTATTCATTCCGGTGCCACCTTTGTTCAATCGAGTCCATGTTCTCTATTTCCCAAAACCCATTCGTTCACCGACCCGTGGACCAGAGGTTGCTTGCTTGGAATTGGGCTTTCTAGCTTTCTTTAGTACAATCTTTTTGCGAGAGCAACCCCGGGTTCGTTCCTAAGACTACACTCACAGCTTTCTCTGTTCATGTTCCGGCATAGGGGATCTAGTGGTAGGATAGGGGACAGAGCTTTAGGACTGCAGTAAACCTCATATGCGCGTGGCTCATCATAAGACCTTAGCCTGATGTCCTACCCAAAGACTTCAAAGGTAGTCACAGGACAACCTTTCCTAGTTCTAACTTCCAAACCTATAACTTGGTTTGCTTGCCTGCTTCCTATCTGACCTATCAATCAAAGAAATGTTCTAGTTCCGCGATACGAGCTTGACTGTCGCTCTGAGACAGTAGATTTCTTGGTTGGGGGTCCCTTTATCAAAGGCTCCCTTCCCTACTGATCATACAACAAATGAACGTGGTTAGAAAGATGGCACATCGATCTTCTGTACACCCTGTTCGTGCTGCGGAACGAAGAAAATCCGCCTTCCTTGGAAAAATCATTCCTGACTCCGAAGTCTCAAAGGAGACTTGGGTGGCGCCTTCTGAAGAGCCCTTCATTCTGCGACTCAGATAGGCTAGGATTCGTGTCTCAGCCGGAAGGGGTCGTAGGACTGACTCAGACAAAGCGTTAGAAGTACGATCTCCGAATCTATAAGCTTTGGCCTGCCTTCTTCCCTTATCTAATCTCTTAGGTAATAAGAAAGTGATGTTAATTGTCACGCTAAGGAGCTGACCAGTGACATTTCTGTCTCAATTGAAGTCAACCTTACTATACTCGCTTGTAGGAGATCATCGCTCAGAAGGGCGTTCTTTCGCTAGAAAAACAAAAGTTTGAAAGATCACCCACGAAAAGAAAAGAAAAGAAAAGGTCAGAACTCTCGATCTAGCCCCACTTTCTATAGCTATTTATCGACATGTTGTTTCGAATGTCCTTGAAAAGGCCTACACACATACCCTGCCACTCGATGTAGGTTTTGCCAGCGATGTGTAGTGGATTTGTTCAGTAGAGATGGGTAAAGCGCACAAGTATTGGAAGGAAAGTTTAACCCTTCTTAAAGGATAAAAAGTATGTATTGAACTATGATTTGAATTCCTTTCTTATTAGTTTCCAAGTGAAAAATGTTCATTGCCTTGATCAGAGCCTTTAAGCCTTTTAGAAGCGAGCATTTCCGCTGCTTCTATTTTTCCTAAAGCTAATGAACCGAATGGAAGAGACTCACTTATTCAAAATAAGAAAGAAGGAACCAACAAAAAAAAAGAATTGTTCCAACCTCGGCTCGGGGTCTGTCTGGAAATGGAAAATAGTTCTCTCTCTCATCTGGTCTCGCCACAGTGACAAGAAAAACAAGTGAATAATTGGAATAGAACGCAATCGTCAACCAAAATAGGGTAGGATGTATTATAAAAGAAAGCCTTGCCTCACTCGCAAGTGAGGACCTCACCCCTCCTTCCTCATTTATTGAGAATGGAAAAAGACAATGTTCATTGCTTCCTCAAAACAAGAGTTCCACGGGCGGTTTTTCATAAACCTCTTTAAGCAAGGCAAGGCGATTCATGAAGGATTCCTCTCCTCTAGTTGGTCTATTAGACTATTATTACTATAAGGTCCCCTAAAACAGGCATACCCATAAAGGAAGGCAAGGGAAAATGGACGGAGATTGGTCAGTGGTCTCCTCTCCTGGTCGAGTATTTCTGTTCTTTTCTTTGATTTGGGTTAAGAACAGTAGTCGGACATTCCACTTTGTTAAGTTCTTTTTTTTTATTCGACATAACAAGAACAGAATCACGCTCTGTAGGATTTGAACCTACGACATTGGGTTTTGGAGACCCACGTTCTACCGAACTGAACTAAGAGCGCTTTCTTACGACAGGAGATAAAGCTGTAAAGAAAAGGATGATTTTTGTACCGCATGCATATAGAAAAATGAAACTCTGAATTTTGTCCAATTTGAATCGATCTCAATTGATCCCTCGTTACTGCCCATAGGAGAAGTAATAGGTAGGGATGACAGGATTTGAACCCGTGACATTTTGTACCCAAAACAAACGCGCTACCAAGCTGCGCTACATCCCTTTTCCAAATTGTTGTACAGTGTCATTGTACAAAACCCCTGTCTTGTTTTCCACATCGTAATTTTATCCTCCATCTATATACAACTTTCTTGTCATTTCTTCTTTTTGGTTTCATATAATAAATTATATACATCTGAAACCCAACCTAACGTATAAAGAAAGAATATTTATCGGTAATGCTCAGGAAGAAAGAAGGGGTCATCTTTTTGTTTTTTATTCCACCCTTATGTACCCTTCTTTGCATTTTTTCTAAAGCCTGTTCAACCTCATATCACCTAGAACAAGTCATGGACTTCTTCAATGAAAGAAAGTCTCATGGAAACGTTTTCAACGAAATAAGAACCATACAAAATAGATTTCTTGATCTTTTTTTTTTCGGAAAACTTTTTTATTCGCTGTTTTTTCTTTTATCCTAAAGATATGCAGAACGAGTGTATTATGAAATGTTCGTTGTCTAGCTTTGCATACATCGCGACTTAATCGTTTAGTGGTTATCGATGAAATTACTTCACCATAGAGAAAATATTATGGAAGTTTATATATATATATATTATTGGTTGCTTTTGTTTATGTCCAATTGGAAAAGTTGATCTTATAAATTCATATGTGTAGCCTAAAGTACATAACTTGTGTTCCTCCCTAGTTCTTGCAAAGCCACCTAATCAAGCCTCACCTCATTTTTAGTTAGAACATGTTCATCATGTTCAGCTGAAAGCAAACTAAAAAAGAAATTGGTTTACTATACTATACTATACTATTAGTAACACATATACTTTTTTACCTTAGCTCTTTATTTATTGTTCATTGAGCAGTTCAAATGCTTTGAGTGCTTATCAGATAAGAGGGATCAATATTCTTCATTCGTTTATTTTTTTAATGAAAAATTTCATTCAAATCCATTCTTTCTCATAACTTGAGAATATGTACAGCGCAGAACAGAAAAGAAGGCAGATTTGATGAGTTGTAGGGGCGGACCCACTTCCACTGATTTCTTTCGGGAAGGTTCTATAAGGGAAGAAGAATCTGAGCTGTGACCTGGTAACCTTGATTTCTTTCGGAACGTCATTACGAGAGTAACAAAGAAAGAATAACGTAGATAGGAAGGAGCGAGCCCCAAGGATAATGAATTGGTATGCCGGGTGCTTACTTGAGCAAGAAGCCAAGTCATCGATAATCAAAGAAAGGTGTGAGTGAACGAGCCCAACTTTCCGATTCAGACTCCTTTCCACTTTCAACAAATAGAGAAATCTCCGCTAGGCTAGCAGTGGGTAACCAACGTAGTGCCCCATTCGTTCCATGACATCCAATCTGTTCTCCTCGGATTCCAATCCAATCTCCCAATCAGTGATAAATAGACGGTCGGATGAGATCTCGAACGTTGTCCCTACCTACTGAGGAATAAAAAGTGTACGTAGAAAAAGAGAGTGTTGGAAATGCATCGAGGAGAACTTACCTTGTGAGTCACTACTCCGGCACTGGGCTGGAATACTACTAGCGAGGCTTATAGGCGGCTAGTTCTTAAAGAAATCTGTCAGCTATAACCTAGCCTATTGAATCTGGTACGCCCGAAGCACGAAACTAGATAGGTAGCCCTACCTACGACTAGAAAAGTATCGTATTTTTTTCTTCCAGTAAATCTTCAACTCATTCCTTCCATTATTGAATATCATTTTTAGTGTATTTTCCCTCTCAAAAAAGGTTTCACCCTCACTTCACTGAACTTATTGGAAATGCCCAGGACAGAGTTCATTCACTTGCCCAGCTGCCCTACTCCTCATAGTTGATCCGAATTTCTATCCCTGATTGAGTCAATCAGGAAGAGGAAGACTTGATAAAAGATGAAAAGAAAGGATTGATTACCTTTTTAAGTCAAGAAAAGAAAGGAAAGGGCTATTTATGTAGATGAAGTTTCAGATTCTTGGATGAGCGGAACATCTTTGAGACAAATCATCTCTACCCGGGTACATAGCTTCATCCAAACCATGGATCCACGAATTGTTGACTCGCTCTAGAAAAGAGCTTCGTAGTTGGGAGCTCTGAACCGATGATCGATATGGTTTCCTAGGATGAGAACTATGGTTTACTACTTTACAATAAGAAAGTTGTTTTATCTTTATTTAACTATTTTAGGTCTTTTGCCTAGTCTGAATTTCCCCTTCTTCTATTTTATTTGATCAAGATGGATAGCAAAAAAGCATGAATAGGCCTACTGGGATGGAAGGAGAGAAGGACTGAACGAGAAAAGGAAATACCTCTTTGTTTACCTTGGAATGAATTGCTCAACTACTTAGGTAACGAAACGTTCATCTACGATCTTTCTTATTCTTAAGAAAAGATAGGACTGTACGGCAGTTCTCGTTAGTAGATTCGCAAAACAGAAGAAGAAGTTCACTCTGACTTGCGCACTACAAAAAGGCAGCCAACGACTTCGGACGTACTCCGTCTTTCGAGCCTCTGTTTAGCTTCAAAAGATAAGGCGCTAGTACAACGAACGCAGCTTTGGTGCGTCCCACCCCAACTAACTAGTGCTTGACTTGACTTTCCCCCGCGCCCTATCCAATGAATAAGGAGAAGGCCGGCCTATCAATGACCGAGCCAGTCTGATCTCCTTTATACTTACCTAAAACAACGAGCGAAGTCGAGATGTTGATGAGAAAGGGGCGAGTCTCAAGGCCAAAGAGTGCTCTTTGAAGGCTACTATGCATCCTTACGAATACAAGAGTGGTTTTTTTTGGGTATAGCAGGACTTGAACCTGCGACCATTAGGTTAAAAGCCCAATGCTCTACCAACTGAGCTATACACCCGATTTTACAAGAAGGCTTGGTGCGGAAAAGAAAAGAGGGTGGCCTGGCCCCTTTTCTTCTTATCATATCACAAGGGCGCGGCTCTGTATGGGGCTCGTACTGCGGAGCAAGTCTGGGAGTCCTTTCCACTCATTGAGGATTCTATCTAAAAAAGAAGGTCAACGGGGGAGACTACAGTAGCTCGAACTCAGACTATCTACGAAAAAGGTAAAGTCGTCTTTCCTAGGGTTCGACCGAAAGGAGCAGTGTTCTATGGTTTGACGTTGTGGAGGTCCAGCACTCTTCTAAACGAAGAAAGAGGGGATTCGCGCTACCCCCTACTCCTACAGAAGATCGATTGGCGCGAACTTCCGATCGATTCCTTATTCATTGTTGCCGACCCTTACATCATCATAAAGAGAATCAAGATATCCCAAGAAACCCTGCTAGGGATGAATGACTAGCGCTCAAGAACAAGCAAGGGATGAGCGCACGGGAGCGACGTTGCTTGTTGCTTTATTATCACATTAGAGAAGCGGAACCTCCAAGCTCAGACATCTCGAACTCAGAAACTACCCTTCTATCCCACCCTGCTCCTCCGGCATCGGAAGCAGAACTACCTGACCGAAGGGAGATAGACAGGAAGGGAAGACGGTCATACAAAGGCCGAATAAAGCTCTCTTGAAGCAGCATCTGAATAGACCTAGAGTCACTCAGTACATACGAACCCTTGAATAAATAAGAATTGAGAAGTATGAAATGTGGGCATCATAACAAAAAAAGAAAAAGACCGAACCTGTAAGACTAATGTCTACTTATTTATACCTTTGAGAGGTCCACTTAGACTATTATGATTTTCTCTTTAGCTACGTAGGTTATATAAGATTCCATTCAATCTAACAAGCGGACTGGACTACCTTCGGCTACCACAAGATATTTAGAAACCAAAGAAGCTGAGCCTACTTTACGCACTTAAGGCAGCAGCAGATGATGAAGAAATGGGCGGTAGATGATAATGAGAAAGGGCGCCCCTTGGCATTTCCTGTGGGGGAGTCTGATTGATCCAATCACGACGAATGATGTCAACCCCCTCTTTTGCGCCTAACTTGACTCTGATTCCCCCACTATGAGAGCTGATCCAGGGGCTAGTTCGGCTACAGAATGGAATTTACGAAAGTCTTTCCGACTCAATGTATTGCCCTTTGGGACCAGGATCTGACGAGGAAGTGAGAGAGGGGACACCAAACATAGGTGCGTACCATTGCCCCAATCCAATGGACTATGTCATACAGGGAGGAACCCATGGAGGTTGGGACAGAAAGAAAGCAGGTTTTGCTTCTGCTTCCTTCGAGCTCCCACAGCAGTCTAGAAGTCTTCCCCAGGGCGCTAAGCGAGAATTTCTGCCAATAACTCAGGACGTGGGGGAGCAAGTTTCGAACCCGACACATCCACTGCACGATCCTTTTCAGCTGTAGTTCCGGGATTGGATTTACAAGGGGGCGGGAATTCTTTGTTAGCTTTAGGCTAGCAATCCGGTTCAAAGCCAGATTGGCCCACTTATTCGAATATAAAGAAGAGGAAGACAAACTAGCCAAGAGACAGAAAAAGGTAGAGACCAACCACCGAAACAAGGGAGTAAGGGCTAGGGGTATATGGGCCAAGAAAGGTCCGATGTATCGGTCAGCTATACCTAATCCTTCACTTAAAAACGCATCACACCCTTTGTAGGTTCAAGCCGAAGTCAAGCATGATCACCTACTGCAAACTCCAAATATCGTGGTCGGCGTACCTGGTCCTGAGCTTCTTTTAATCTAGAATAAGTTTTATCTTCTCGGCACTCTCCTTCATCTTCTGTGGCCCCGTCGGTCGGTACGTGCCAACCCCAACAAATCGGGGTACGACAAAGGTTCCCGTAGAGTGCATCGAAAGGTGCCATTCCGATGGCTAGAGTGATAGCAGTTGTTGTAAGCAAACTCGGCTAATGTATCTCTATGCCAATTTAGTAGGCCTGCACATTGATGCTCTTCGGGCCGATTGTATGGGATGTGTTCTGGTGTACAGTGGGAGATGCAAGGATATCGATTGAAGTTTGATTTGTTGGCCATGGAGTTGGGAGCATATGATGTAGTCCTAGGAGTAGACTGGATGAGGAAATTCCCTATTATTTCAATAAGTCTTTCCGTTGGTTGTAACTAATCACGTACCCGCGGCAGCGGAATTCCTTTTACCTAACCATGATTGCAGTAGAGATAAACAACGTTGGGCCTGCCTGCTTGTTCAGCACCACCCATTCCCATGGGAATATATGGGTTTTTCGGTCCAGTGGGAGGCTAATTTTCCTTGGAAGGTCATTTTCCCAACCAATAAGTATTGGGCTCCCAAGTAAACAAAGCGAAGGATAAAGTAACCAACATGTTGCGGAGCAGCCAAGTAAACCAAGAAATGACTCAAGTAATCCAAGGGCAGAGCAACGTAATCCAACGGAGGGGCTACGTGATCCAACAGAAGAGCTACGTAAACAAGGAACACATGAACCTGCTAAGGATCCATTCCACCTGCCAAGTAGACCAATCACAAGAGCTCGGGCCAAGAAATTCAATGAAGTAATCCATATCCATATGCTGATTCAGCAAGCCAAGCAAGCAAGAGGATGCGCATTAGCGCAACGGCTTTCGCGCTAGTTGCTCAATCCGTTGCTTGTTTGGAGTTGGTATTCCAAGTTTCTTGAATAACCTAGCTGTCCTCGCCAATGGGATTCTGTGTAATCCTACGGTCTACATGGTGTAGGTAAAGGGCCAATAAAAAGTCGCTAATTAGTGGCACTGAAGTATGCACCCGGCGTGTAAACTTCTTCTTTTTATTTACCAATGTCGCTATCCGACTGATCATCCTTTGAGACCACAGAGAACATCAGAGAGAAAGATACGTCACCTCAATTTACACCCTAACTTATATGAGTCGGCTAGAAACTCAAGGCCTGGCCTTTTGTGGGAGAATGCGGAGTCCTTCCCAAAATCGCCTGGATCAAGTCAGGAATGGTTTCGTGTTCAAACTGCAGGACATGGTAGTAAGTAAGGATCGAAAAGGAAATGTCCGATAACTACAAGAAGCCCCAATACAATAATCGATGGTATAATTGCACTGGAGTAGAAGAAACCATAATAATGTTATGAGCGTTGGTTTGTCATTCATTCAACAATAGGTCTGAGAGTTGTAAGTAGTCATTTTGTCAGAATCCAACCATAAGAATAAAACCTGGATAAGAATAAGAGTGCGTGGATAAAATTTCATGTTCGGTTGGAGCCGTTGGTTGGAAATTTTCATAGCATTCCTACGCCTCGTTCTTCATCAGCTTGGAAAGCATCAATTACAGGGTCTGTCAGCTTCTCTTCATGAATCCATGGAGTGCCACCATCACCATTATTGCATCCCCGGAGCCTGTTGCGAAGAGCTTGCAAAGCTGCCAAGGTTGCCTGAATAGAATAGGAGCTCCGCGTTCTTTACTAGCTATTCGTGCGTATCTGTGAGTTGCCTATGACTTCTTTCTAGTCCTATGCCTTTTCTTGATGACCGATCTCTTCTTTCTGTCTCTCACAACCCTAGACCATGCTATACGGGCCGCCCCGGCTACCCCTTCATGCACTTAACCTAGTATCTTCTCCACACTCTCGTTCATTTCTATTATTTGCTTTTCAAGGAATACCTTGTGACTTACCTGTCCTCTCGTAAATACATACTCACAAAGGTCTACACCCCTATTCGCTTACCACCGGTATAAATCTTTCTACTAGCAAGAAAAAGCCTATACTTCTTATTCAATACGCATACCTCTTGTCAAAAAACTAGTTTAGCGGTTACTTCTTTCTATCTCGGTTATCCCTTGGATACTATTAGAATGTTGACTACAGGGAATTCCAGCTATCCCTTTCCAACAACTAGACAACTTCGGTGCATCTATACTTTTTGACCGTAACTGATATACTTTACCTATTCCTAACAAGCCAACTTTACCTATTAAAAAATACTACTTTCAAACCTATTCTTGAAAACTACTCAACCTACTTGTTTCGTTATGCTATAGCCACCTAATAAAGGGAAGATTCCTATCATCAGAAGAACTGGATTGAACTGTTTTAAGTTCTTGCTTTCCAACCGTAACTCCTTGATACACCACCTTTCTTACCCGGCTTTCTGAATAGGGGCGGACTCCACTACTTGTTTGGTAAAGCATGCCGAGCAACACTTCCCTACTTTCTCTTTGATCTAGATTCCCTCTCTTCTTCTGCACCTTCTCTTCTTCCCAATTCCTGGAATCCTGCTTGTTTTAAAAGATAAAGCCTGCTATTTGAATAGTTGGTTTGAGCATTTGTTTCAATAGTTGATACCCCTGTAGTGCTTCTATTAGAGTAGGTGGGTAGCAGATCACCATCATGTTTGATCAATTTAGTACCGGCATTGCTTCATCCATTCTTTCCTGGGCACCGGTAATCCCAAGAACGGAAATCCCAAGAACAGCTACCTAGCTTAGGGCTCCTTCCTTGCTACGAAAACGGATTCCTCTACGGGATTCGGCTCCAATTGATCGGCCGAAGACACCTATTCCTATACGAATACCGGGATTCGGCTTCCTACGAAACATACGAAACATAATATCGTACGAAACATACGTTTTACGAATTAACGGGTTACCTGTAGCGAGCGATCCTTTCCTACAAGGCACGGCCCCGGGATAGCGATAGCGAATGAAACAAATTCAATATTGGTATACCACCACATGGGAACACCACTGGTTGAGGAAATGCTGGGAAAATCAATAGAATCCGCCTTTTATCTTCGCCTTTTATCAGATCCTTCTCCCTTTATGTAAAAGAAAGAAGGCATTTAGGATATGAGATTTTTACTTTCCGGAGGTATTTACTACAGGGCTTCGCTCCTCAACTGAAAAGCAAAGAGCTAAATTGCAATCCTTGGCACTGCTGCAGCAGAGTTGACCTGGTTACTGTCTCGAAAGGCTTGTATTGTTTTTCAAATAGGTTGGTATACTACTCTTGACATTAAACTACCAGACATCACCTCAAGGGGGTTTACGCGGGGGTGCTTCCGTTCATCGATAGACTTTCCTACGAGACACGAGCGAATATACGTACGCCAATACCTACGATTCCTAGCCAAAGGAATGAAATAGCAATTGTTCTTCGAATCCTCTTCGGGTGGCTGTGCTCAAAGTGAATATGCGCATGTTTCGGCTAAAACCAATACTTGCTTTTGATAATGAAATAGCCGAGGACAGGCTGTCTCGGAAGTCAGTGCTTTCATGACATTCCAACTGGTTAACACTATCTTCTTCTTTTTCAGGAATTGGTATATCGATCAAGTGGAATATGATATATGTGCAAATATGTCAACATCACTGGAATCAGCATAAGATTTGGATTCCATCAACTTGAACCTCTCTATCTTTTTCTTCTGTTCTTTTAAGCTTCAATAGCTGGAATCTTTCCATTCGTAGTAGTTATGAGCTCCTGCTTAAGGTTCTGGGCTACGAATTCCTTCCTTGGTCCCTTCCTTCGCTAGCCCTATTCCTAAACCTATTCCTTGCATACGAGCGAGGCCCACGCAAATACTACGTACGATTCGTAGTCCTACGTACGATATTAAATAAAAACTACGATTGATTCCCACGAGCTAAAGGTCAATACGAGCGTTGCACTAGCGAAATCTAAAGGATTTGTATCCCCTCCTGCTTGTAGTATTGTATTGTCATCCGAGAAATTATCTAGTTGTAGGCGGAGACAAGCATCGGCTTCCGTTAAAAGAAAAGGTGGGTACGGTTTTCCTATCCTCGCCCTCGGCAAAGCAAAGCAGACAAGGGCCGAGAAGAGCACGGCAATGCGGAAGTCAACGAAGCGAAGTCCGGAAGTACGGTTCAATTTCCTACTGGAGGTAAGGCCCGGGACAAAGGTTTTGATAAGTCAATAGTAGTAGTTGTTGCTTTCTCGGCTATTCCAATAGAAATGATTGAAATTCTCGTATAGTAGTAGACGGCAGTAGATCCTACAACGGTAAGGTTTTCAACGGCAACTTCGATTGCGCCCCATCTCTACTTCGATAAAAAGGTTCTATCCTCGGATTCGCAATAGCGACAAAGAAAAAGGAAGGGGCGGGTCCGATTAGACGATCATCCTCATCCGAATCAGAATTATCTACTTGAACAGATTCAATGTGTTCATCATGGGAAATGAGATGTTGTTGTTTAGCAGGCTGATCCCTTTCTTCGATAAACTGCTCCTCGGATTCAACTGCTGCGTATATGACCTTAGTATCAGGCACTGCGAAATCCTCTACGGAAACAACGGTACTTCCGAATCCTAATCCAAAAAGGCACCTGCTCCTAAAGCAATTATCGTAAATAGAGGTACGGCCCCCCAGCGCTAAATCGGATTTATCGGAAGGATTGCTTGATCGAAAGGAAGGATTGGTTGGCAAAACAGCTTTAGCGATGACCAGGATTCGTACTATTCCTACGAAGCGAGGGACGAGCGAGGCCTAGGATTAGGAATTGGAATCCCCACATGCATAGAAGGGTACGGCCCTTTCCCCACAGTCACGGCACCTCGGCCGAAGACACCTATTCCCTTTCTTTCCAACAAGGGCACGGCTCAAATCAATTAAATAATACTATTCCTCGGCAAATCAATTATCCAGTTGTAGATACGGTACGGCTAAGCCAATTGATCTTCTCCTCGGCTCCACAGAAGAAGTCAGTAGTGAATCAAAGAACTCATGCATGTAATCAGTGACTAGGGATCGATCAATCGGATGCAACCGAGCCATACATCCAGAATTGGAAAAGGGATGATGCAAGAGCAGCGGAAGGTGACTTAGCAACATCTGTCATTTCCTATAGAAAGGAAGGAAAGGATCTCTCTTCTGTCTAGACGAAAGATCTCATTTTTGCTACCGCTCTCCCTCTTATGAGTCTCTGTCAGCCGTTGTTTAGTAGCTTTCAACGCGAGTTCAGTCATTCTCTTATATACTGAAAAGTACGAACTGACTTAAAGCACGAACATGAAGGAAAGGCAGAATTCTAAACATCTTGAATCGGATTCTCTCTTCTCAGAGAGCTTGAGAGTGAAATGAGTGGGCCGGCCAAAGAAGACCACTATGGAAGTGAAAGGGGAGGGCAAGAGCGGTTCGAAGGTCAATGAAATGGGTGAAGTTCCCCTGTCAAATAGGGACCGACCCATGTTCAATCACTGAAGTGTGGTTGAGTGAGATGATCCGCAACAAATGATTTGTCATTGTCTCTAAATCACTGAATGAATTCGTTTTTTATTTTTATATGAGAACTAGAGAGTTCACTAGCGCAGTCAAAGGAGTTGAATTTCTCGTGAACTTCTGCCGGTTGAATCAAATGTGTTTGTTCAGCTTATAGTACGCCTTCCTTCTTCTTTACTGAACCTATGGACTTCTTCCACTTAGCAGCTTCCGCACGAAGTCTTCCTCGGGAATGGTTGATCTTGGAATTTCATCGAGTCACGCGCGCTCCTGAAAAGGGGTCAGGAAAGGAAGAGAGCATTACGAATTGCCGATTTTTTTAGTTAGGTTTGAGTTAGGAGTTAGAGTTTTTCCCCGGAAGTGGCAGCTGTTTATTAAGTAGAGTCGGTTGCTGTTCTTGCTAGTGGCCAAGCCAGGAAAGCAAGGGGGAAGCTAATACACGGTGAACTGCTTTAGGAATTCATACCATACTAGTCAAAGGCTTAGCTTAATAGCCGAATTAGCCGAGACTACCCTGAAAAGTAAGCAAGGAGAAGAATGAATTACGTAGGATACTGGCTACTTGAAATCGGTCGTGAAAGATTGAAGCTTGCTTTGAAGGAAGAAAAGAGGGTGCTAGATTCTATGCCCTAGAAGCTCTTAGAAGAGAATATATGAAAAGAATAAGAATCTTTTCATTTTGGAATTGATAAGCGCAATAGCCATAGCCGTAGGGTCAATCCCCAGACCAGGCCATAACCATAAATGGCGATGAGAGAAAAGCTATTTCTTTCTGCCAGCCTACTTCCCAAGGGTGGGAAGAATCCTGTTCACGACAACGACTCCGCTCTTTGTTGAGTGGGTAATTTCCTTTTCTTTAAAAGAATAGATTCTAGATTACTAGTCTTAGCGGAAGAGGAGCTCCTAGCGATCCCCCGCTTTTTTACTTCTTTCTCTCTTTCCTTGGAAAGAACAGTTGTTTATTAAGGCCTAGCTTTTGCTTTTATAGAAAAGACTTTGAAAGTGGAAAATAGTAGGAAACTAAATCATGTGTTACTATCATGGAATTGCTTTGACTGAAGTTGGCCACATACATAGCTATGCCAATCTGCGTAGGGCTAGAAGTCATTTCCTCTAGCAAGAGAGGCCTCGTGCACAGTGATGTTGATTCTCCCCATTTGAGAATTCTTGTCAAATCAGAAAAGGAATGTTGTTATATACTTGTTCTGTCAAAAACGAGTTTCAATGAAACGTTTCAATCTTCCGAAACTAGGCTTTGCTGAGACAGAACATGTCCACCGTCTCAGAGATCGCGAACTCATATTATCTATACCATTTTGATTTGAGTAGAACGTTCTTATTTAAACATTAGCTCTTGTTGTATTGGAATTTGGCCTTAGGTGCTTCGGCTTAACGATAACAGCTTGACAGGAGAGGAGTGTTCCCTTCTGCTTTGCAAGTCTGCAGAGGAAAGACAATGCTCAATCAGAAAAGGAAAACATTTGATAGGGAAGTAGCAGATTGGATAGGAGAAAACTTGTGAAAGGAAGGAAAGGGCTTCGTAGTAAATAATTAGTGGATCTACATCCCAATCACTTATCATGACAGTTCGGTGTCATTTTGTTTGTCGTCATTTTCCAAACATTCGAGGTCTTAGTTGCAAGTATGAGAAATGTTGGTTTTGGTTAATAAAAATAAAACATTCAGGACTGGATATTATTTGACAAATAAGCCTTTACTTAATTCACGCTCTGCCCTCAAAGTAAAGTAAAGTGCCAATTTAAAAGCGAACAGCTAGAAGCTCCCGCATCAGAAGCTAGAATTGACGCCACGGCACAAGGCATCGCCTCCATGCTATGTGCACACGGCCCCGAAGTGGAATGGCTAATTTGCACAATCTGGGAAGCCCGGCCTTCTCCCTCTCAGTTCCTCCGCAATCGACTTACCAGAAATCGTCGTGGCAACTCCACTTCAACCCCCCACTCTTTCCCGGTGCCTATACTTAGCCCTTTGAAAAGTCTTCCAGTACCTCCCGCGTGGCAGCCCGTCAGAAGCATGCCTCATAAGAATCTTTGTGGCGACGGTCGAAGCCTCAGACGAACCTTCCCAATAGAGGCCTCCACAGAACACTCTAAAAAGTCAAAGGGGAGCATGTGGTCAACCACCAAGAATCTACCCGTGGCCGAGCTTCGTACCATGATCAATTCACTCTCTCTCGAATCTTCCGCTTCCATGGCGCTTCTAGATTGTTCTTTCTTGTGTTGACCGTCTCTGAAAAGCTCGGTATGGTTCACTACATTCCAGCACTCTTTAGGCGATAGGGTTCTTCTTTCTCTATTTGAGAAGGGGGATCTGTCTAACTCGCACTATGTTTAACCCATTGACTTCGAAGTGGTCCTACTCTCTTCTATCTCCGAATCCATTTGCGTCCAGCAGAATCGATCATCGTTCCCCCACGACCAAGACCCAATTCAATATCTTAATAGGAAGAATGTCTTGATCCGGAAATGATCGTATATCTATCATTTGTGTTGATCTGGAATCGAGATTGGAATGCCTTGCTCTGCCTAATCGTGAATAGTATATGCCTCATCCCGCTAGCCATATCTCTACCGTCTTATTGATCGAAAGCTATGGATACTTATTTCTTTTCTTGATGATTGAAAAGCTAGTTTGAATTCGTTGATCTGCCGATACCGGGCCCCATTTCACTGGCCTGCGAGCTTGTGTATTACTTTGCAAATGATAGTTAAGGGCCGCGTATCTCTTTTATTTACTTCTGTTGATGTCTCGAACTGCTTAGCGGTTAGTTAAGGATAGCCATGCTATTGTCCATTCCGTCTAGCCGCAATTGTCCAATTATAGTACAGTGTCAGTTAGGACTGGCCCGCATTGGGAATTCATAGCCAAATAGAGCAAAGCAATAGGCAAGATCAGGAAAAGCTTGATTCGTGGCATCTGACTAGGTAAAGTCTCGGGCGAGATATGCTTGAACTTATAACGTTGTCTCGGGTGTATAAGATTTCTTAGAGTCTTTGTATCCATACGTATGAGCACGAGCCTTTTTCCTCGTTTTGTAGTAAAAGAAATACGAGGATTTCCGTTTCTAGCTACTTTATCTTTGGGACGTGGGCACTCATCGTTCTGGTTATTCGTCGGGGTGGTCCGGTTAGACCAAAAGAAGCCATGGTAATAGTGGAAGAGGATAGTAAGCCTATGACTCCGCCGCTAACCGGGAGAGTGAGTAAGTAATTCCCTTGTATGTATGGAATAGTACCACCGTGTTGTAGGCAAAGCAGTCCGGTATATTTCATGAAAAGTAAGTTCGCGTGCCGCCTATAGTAAGAATGGAATTATAAGTCGTGAAAAGTCTTAATTAGAAGAAAACTTGACAAATGACGTGATAGAGTTACGTAAGTACCCCTATTTCTATCTCCTCGTGCCCTTTCTTGTAGTAGTTGGTCTACCTTCTAATCCCTTTTTTCAAGAGCTAGAGATTGGATTTCCAATCCCAGGTTTCCAGGCGGGAATAAAGGTATATTTCAAGCCCACGCTCTAACCAATCAGTAGTTCCCCAGGAGTAGGAGTCCTTGCTAAATCAGCAAATAGCTAGAGTAAGGGAAGAAAGGAGAGAACCTTTAAAAAAGAGGGAAAGAAAGAAGAGCGGAAACTAGAACTGGAATAAAGCAATTCACGAAGAGTACCTAAAGCCATATGTCTTCACCCTGCTTCTTTTTCTCCTTGTCTTTTGCTGAGCTAGGCCCTGAGTCTCTTGTGTGGGGAGTAGAGAGAGTTGCTTACTATACGAAAAGTCCACTAGTATGGATTGATCACTAGCCCTTACTATCAGTCACTGATTCAAGAACGAATACCGATACAACCCTTCAGTTAGGACGCTAAACAGTAATGGCTCATCATTCAGTAAAGTCGCAAAACAGCAATGTGCCCTCCTTCTAACTAGTAATAGCCTTGGGCCTTTTACAAGATCACAGTGGGAAGAGTCCCGGCCTATCTTCAGACCACGAGTGGCGGACTCTGTTATGAACCCTGAGATAATTGTCTAAATTAAGACATGGTGTCTCGCAATCTGTCTTTTCTAGCGTAAACGACTCATACTTATTTTCTTTCATATACTGTTTCTTTGAAAAAAGTAATAAAGATCTCGGAACATAAAGTGATCCATGTTAGGTTGCACGAATCGCATTTCAATAGTAAAGCGCGGGGTATCTTTTGGCCGAAAAACCACTTTTCTTTTTAACATCATTGAACATAGAAAAGAATTCTCAAGAAAGTTGCATCAAAGAAAGAGAACAACTAACCATAACCCACCATATTAAGGTATGGACGGTTATCCATTTAAAACCAAGAATTGAAACCATGACGTGCATGCCAACTTTGATGTGATGCCGGTGAGTTAGGAAATTAAGAGAAGATTACCAGATCTTGTGGACATTCCAGTTCAAGGTTAGTCTTTTCGTTCGTAACAAACAAGCTTTTTGTGCTCGTAACATTAGTAGTTACTCGCTCGGATTGAGCGCTAGCGCGAAAGCCGGTGCGCGTGCCGGCGCATCCTATTCTTGCTGTAGTTACTCACTGGGAGTCGAAATAGACGATAGGCAGTAAACTGGGCCGTGGACCTAGTATCTTATTTATTGTGTATGGCATATTATAAGGTAGGCATCTGGGGAGGATAAGTACCAGAATCGGACAGGTGAGTAGTTCATGGGTTTTGCGTAGGAAGTTGTTTACAAGCTAGGCATATTAGGCAAGTATATGATTTGAAGAAGCACAGGCCATAAAAAGTAGTTGGTAAGGTAGTAGACACGGAGTAGCAGAGAGAGAAAGACCGGAACTTGTCAAAAACAAGCAAGCGTCAGAATAGAGCCAGCAAGCTTGGAATGGAGATTCGCGGCAGGCAAGGCCATGTTGGTCAGTAGACAAGGAAACTATAGTAGGTCGAGTTCTTAGTTCAACATTGAAGTAGGCATTTTCACGTACGAAGCCTACGAAGCTAGTACTACGAGACGAGCGGTACCAAATCGCATAACCAAAGCAAAGCTACGGCTACGGATTCCTTTCAAAATCCAATAGCTGCTCCTTCCTTGCAAAAAGGAATTAAATACCCCAGGCAAATCCACTTCTCGTTTCGGGGTTGGCAAGTCCCTAGATTCTGTTCATATGCTTCCTATCCGGAACATCGATAGCGATGATATTCCTAGCGAGCGAAGGCAAAGAAGAATATGACGTACGAGGACTACGATTCGTAGATTTTCTAGTTGTATCCAAGCAATCCCTACCTTCTCTTCCTATTCCTAAGGCTTTAACTATAAGTTAGTTGTAAGGGGATATCGATCAGGCAGGGGCGGGCTATATGAAAAGGTTCGGAGCAAAGAGGCAGCTCTAAAGGAACTTAGTACCGAAGTGAGAGTAAGGAACGTTCAATAACTCAACTTGTTCGAGGGAGGTTGTCGGAATGTCTCTGGAATCCTTGCTAGATTCTTTCTAGTTTCCTAGGAGTGTAATCCGCGAATAACAATAAGGAAGGGTGGGAAGTAAAGGGTTTATGAGTCAAAGGAGGCAGAACATAAAGAAAATCTGCATCGTTGTTATCGGAACTACTATTCTTCTTCATCATATCCAAACCTTCCGAGCTTTCCATTTAAAGAAGGGCGCAGCAAAAGGCTAAATCTTGGAAGCATAGCAGGATATATGAAGACAGATCCCCTACCATTATTCGGCTAGCTAGGCTAACAGGCCGAATCCTAGTTCAAGGAGATATGGGCAAGATTCAGGGCGATGTGCCAAATAAGGTGATTGCCATGATAAGCAGATGGACATTAAAAATTAGGGAATCCTTATTTGTCCAGTTAGCGGTAAAAACCTTTGAGAAGGGTCCGTGAACCAGTCAGCAGATGACTATACCAGTAATGCAGTAGACTCAGTAAATGTCTGAGGAAGACGCACGCGCCTGGTAGCGCACCAGAATGAATTTACCCCAATTAGCCGCCTATTGGGAAAGATAATAGCAGGCTCAGTCCTAACTGGAGCGTATACGGGTATGGTTCAAGTCGAGCCAAGCCCTATATCAGTACTAAACAGAGTTAATTATACAGTCATCATACAGTTGTATGCTGTTCGGTGTGGACTGCGTGGTCTCAGAATGAACTGGATAATAGTAACATGGTTGTATCTAACGTGTCGGTGTGAATGGATTCAGATCTAAATTACTGAACCACAGAAACAGTAAATACAGAATGGATGCCCCAAACGCATAATTATTAATGGTACTTAAGACGCTAAAGGGAGACTTGAGTCATGAGTCTTGAATAGACCAACCAATCTCACGGTGTCACAAGTAAATTTCTTTTCTGGTATATATACTAAGCTCGAGGCTTTGATAATAAATAAAAAGTATCGTCAGAATCCATACTAAGATAGTATCCAGTAATCCAACTCTGGTACGAAACCTTGAACTACTTGACATGTGTAAGTTATCTCGGTATACGCAGAGGATGAGTGATGATTGAGGAAGATTCAGTACATGCTGCGATGTGTTTAGCGGAAACCCCTACTGGACAACGAGACTAGTAGAGTTGGACCGATAATCTTATAGAGAACAGCTCTATCACCATGAGAGTTCTATGGAGGAAAGAATGTCTTGTAAAGACCTATAATATTCTGATGGAATACCTAATGGGACGTGGATTAGACTGTTACTCCCCCACCAACAGAACGTAAAACGATCAGCTTAATTCATATCCTGAATTAACCTGAGATTCTGAATATAGACTTGCCGTAGAAAGAACTCTCAGAGTGTGCAGCCGGCCGGATAGGAGATGAGACTTGGGAAAAGTGCACCCTGCGGAGAAAGCGATAGAAAGAGTAATCAGCATGAAATCCAGTCTCCTTGCTCCTACTACCGTAGTTGATAAGAATGTTCTCGGTAGAGAGAAGGCGCGCAGCGAGGAGGGAATTCCTTTATTATTTTCAGAGAATCACCAAGGGAAAGTCGTTTCGGCCCTACCAATAGTGGGTCAAGGTGGGCTCGGGAAAACTACCATTGCGCGGATTGTTTACAATGAGAAGAGAGTAAAAGATCGTTTTTCTTTGGATGGATTTCTACAATGATTGCAGTATTGAAAAGATCACTATCGAATGTTTCTCTTCTTTTATAGAAACCACTTTGACTATCGGAAACCCGAGTTTTCTACAAAATCAACTCGTGGAGGTGGGAAGAAGGTCTTTCTTGTGCTTGATGTAGTCTCTTTGAAAGAAGCAGGCTGTATAAAATAAGCCAAAAAGAGTAGTCTTGAAAAAGTCCCAGGAGTATCCTTCTTCGTTGCTAAGCCAGTGACCAGAACTAGCCTTTAGGCAATCGAAAGGGAATGCTTCCGCTTAGTCACAGTCCTACCCTTTCTATACCTGCTGATTCCCTGGCTTCCTAGCCATAGTTTGATCTCGTGAAGAACCACTCTTCTTGGCTTCCATGCCTAATTTTCATAGCCTTTTCCTCTTCGGAGCTGCAACTATGTTAAGTGAAGGTCCTACTCTCGGAATTGTCACAACTCTAGTCCTCTAGTAATTTCGTTGATGAAAAAGAATGAGAACTCTTTCTCTTTTGCCATAAATCAACATAAATGTCCTTTTGGGCGGCCTGTCCCTGTCCGGTTGAGTGGTATGCTTTAGACCTACGGTATTCGTATTGAAGGTAGAGATTCAGTGGGTTTTTTAGATATATCAACCTCCATTCTTTCTTTTCTATGTGATTCCGGATGTTTGGCTGGCTCAATGCCCCTAATGATTGGCAAGCCCAGGAATTGGCTTTTTCACCGTAGGTGGCAATAGGCTTTGAAAGGTTAGATACATACCGCTCATCACGTACCTTCCTCGTACCTCGAGGGTAGGGATAAAGGTTCCCCATGGCTTTGTTGGCTTTGCCATCATAAAATGCTTAAAGGCTGCGGCGCTTTTCGTGTAGGTACACTTCGATGTCCAATATCGATTGACAGGGCCAAATCCCCGCTTTATCCCCACACAGTTCTTGCATTTCAGGGTGGTATTGGGCGAAGGGGAATAGCTAGCTTACGAAGGGATCCTACTTATTGACTTAGGGCGGACGAAGGGAGCACCACCCGAGATGGCTTTATTAAAAGCAATAGCTTCCAGTAGACTTCCTATCTCCAAAGAGGTAATATTCCCCATCTTCTGCATCCGTCAAGAAAGCAGCTTACTCTCATCATTCCTTTGCTTTCCATGCAAATGGTAAATGACATAGAAAAAGATGAATGTCTTCCTTGGCTTCATCTCGTGAAACTACAAGCTAGGATCCTTCCTTCACTCACACCCGCGTTGAATTGCTTGATCGGCCCGGGCAAGGAAATATACTCTATTTTCAGTTGATGCTGGTGGGCTAGAATAATACTAATAAGTAAGGGGCAGAGCGACTAACTTAAACACGTGTTTAGGTTGCGGCCCAAAGCTTAATATCCAGGGTGCCTAGGTTGAGCAGCTCGAGTGTAAGCGTAAAGCCACTCTACTAAAGGAGCGATTCAGCGAAGACATTTAAGGAAGCGTAGTGAAGTGATCCTTTGTCCCATAGGGTTCCGTCCCACCCAGTGGGAGCCCTGCCCTAGTACCAAGCTTGTTCATTTCCTATCCCCAGCCCATCCCATATACCTATTTCCCTAGGCCTAAAAATCCAATAAAAGAAAAGAAATCCACTCATGCCTATGTGGCCGGCCTATTCAAAGTTAAGCAAAGAGAGATGATAGTTCAGGAAGGAGAGCAGCTTCTCGAGAATCGGCGTATAGTTTATAGGTTAGTTACCTAGTAGAGTGAAGTTCCCACTACTGGTTATGTCATCAATCACCTTTCTTTGATGTTTACTCTGACTCTGAGTGGTTAGAAGATCAGCAGCTAACCTATTTTCATTTCTAACTTACCACCTGTATCTCCGGAAACGAAAACCGGAAATGACAATCCTTTCAACTGTCTGTACAAAATTACTTTGTACGAATGCACATCTCGGCCGTCGGGTAGCTGCTCACCATTTTAAAGTCTATATCCGTGGTTCCAGAAATGGAATTGCTATTCTCGATTCAGACAAGACACTGATTTGTTTACGAAACGCTCTTCATTTTATAGGATCTCTCATTCGTCAAAATGGCCGTTCCTTCTTTTTAAAGACTAATCATTTCTTTATATATTTGATAATGGAAAAAATGATATATTCGATAATGGAAAAAATGGGGAGCTGTATCAATGATTCTCAATGGAAGATCGGGGCTTTTTTGACCAATTCTTATGCTAATCCTAAGAAATTCCGTTCAAGAAAGAAGAAAATCCATTTTGGGTTGAACCAACAACCTGATTGTGTGGTTATTCCGAATCCAGATAGAAAGTCATCGGTCATACTGGAAGCTAATCGATCACAAATACCGATTGCATCCTTAGTTGATTCTACGATCCCATGGGAATCCAATAAAAGAATCACTTATCCCATCCCAGCAAATGATACTATACAGTTCATATATCTATTTCGTCATTCGATCACGAAAACAGTGATTCTTGAACGGCCAAGAATCACAGCAAGTGAAGCGGGTACTAGGTCCGGGGGCGGGAGGTACCTAGCCTCTGCCTCTGACCCAAAAGGGGGGAATAGGTTTAAAAATACCTTTTTCCTTTTTTATTTAAAATGTAAAATCCTCCTTTCCTGGGTCGTCGGCTATTTGGGAAAAAGGAGGAAAATCACTATTCTTTTTGTATTTTCCGTAGCTGTTGTAGGTCTCCTTCTTTGGCTTTTTCCGGGGGTCACGGAGCTCTTTCTGGAGCTACTCAAGGAGCTCTTTCCGAAGCTACTCAAGGACCTCTTGAATGTTGTCATGACATGGGTACTTTTTCTACTCCAGTCCCTCTTCGAGGGATTTCAGGAGGCCCGCAGAGCGACCCTGGGAGGAATGGATAAAGAAAGTCCCTCCTGCTCCGAGGGCGAAACAGCCCTTAAGGAGGAAGAGCCCACCGTCCTCCATATGGAGGACGAGGACTGGAACGCCCTCTCGCCCATACAAGAGATCCCCCCTTTCCACTCTCCGGAAAGGGGGGAGGTTGCCCCTAACAACCCGGTTCCAGCGGGACCTGCTGCTCCTGCTGCTCCACCGGCCCCAGCAGCTGCTCCTGCTGCTCCAGCGGGCAACCCCGATGGAGCAGCAGGAGCAGCTGCTGCTCCACCGGCCCCAGCAGCTGCTCCCGAGCAGCCTCTGAGTGCCAAAGACAGAATATTTTTCAACTTAACTCAATTGCATGGGTCCTTGAGCCCAGAGGAAGCTTTTTTTGGGTCCTTGAGCCCGGAGGAATTTCTAGACTTAACAAATGAGATTTATGAAAAAAAAGAGAGCATACTGGAAGAACTTAGACGTTTAACTGGCCCAGTTAATGGCCAAATACTTTGGCAAGATGATACCTCTGGAAATACAATCCGAAACCCGCAAAGCGGTAAAGAATATGATCCAAGTATGTTGAGTATGATTCTTGATAGTTTGCGGCAACATGGACGAAATAGTAAATATTATAAAAGATTCCTCAATGATAGGATTGATACCCTAAAAAAAAATGAATTAATTAATTTAGAACTTAATGATCCTTCAATGGAGGAATTGGATCCATTGAATCAAGTCAAGCTACTAACTAACTGACGTTAAATGGAGAAGGGAGGAGGATAACAGACGTTAAATGGAGAAGGGGGGAGGATAAAAAAAGAACTACGAAAGCAACCCTGATCTTTCTTCTATGAAGAAAGTACGTAGGCACTCCTCAGCGAGGACGCGGGTTTCAAAGTCGGTTCTACACATTCGAGAAGACACACCGGCTGGATCAGAATTCTATCGGTCGCGGAGTCGGCGGACGGCTCTGCTCCAACTTCATCGAGGTGAGACGCAATCTCCATGGCTCCATGTATTTTGCATGCTCTAGCGTATGTAGTGTTTCCTTCGTTAGTTTCATTCATTTCAGTTCGTTTCTAGTTGCTTGCTGTTTTTGGCTTGCCCCGTACCTTTATTTGCCTTGCATGGTTTGCCATTTTCATCCTGCTGTGAAACCAATGTATATAGCTTTCATTACTTGCTTGATAAAGCCTTAATAAATTGCTAGGTGGATAAGTGTATCGCTATGATTGGCTATAAGTCAAAGAATTCAAGTTACACTATGCTGGAAAACAAGCTAATATAAGAGAACCAGTAGCTTAATTGATATCTCAACGTATGAGTGATCTGTTATTGTAAAATGCTCATATAAAATAAATGCGGTTGAATTGTGATGGTGTCTGCCTACTTGTAGTTTGTATTTGCAGTTTAGATGATGTTTTATGATTCCTCAGTTCATTTGATTTCCTATTCAAGAAAGCAGTTGATCCCTTAGGGAACGCCGTCCTCGAGCCTTCACCGACACCCACTGAGAACTTCCAGCGCGAAGAACGCCCTCTCACAAATAATGAAGAGAGAAGGCTCGAGAAAGCTTTGCAACTTAAGCAAGAGATATCTGATCTATTGCAGAACATCGCAATAGATAATGGGGAGTCCTTCGCTAATGAAACCCCCTCCGATCTAACGGGGGCTGCCCTTAACTGGAAAGACTGCTTATGCCCTGAAAGGCTGAGCCGAATCAAAAGAAGCCTGGAATTCCACCAACAGAAATCTTCCTTTTATGGACGGGTAAGTAAGTGGGTCACATCCGAAAGGCGGATTCGGAGAGGGCCGCAATGAAGTGTGCCGAATTTCTAGAATTTCTTAGAGAAGAAAGTCGGCCTTAAGTGACCAACAAGTGTAACCGGATTTAAATTGGATTTTCATAAAATATCTTCAAATCTCATTCGTTTTCTAGTGTCTAACGAGGCAAAGAACTACATATGGTCTGATACTTACTTCCTTGAAAAGAGGAAGATAAGTTATGTAGGCAGTAGCCGTTTCAGAAATGTAGTGGTTGCTCGACCAAAGCCGGTCAAAGAATCGATTATAGATAGAATCCTTTTTTTAAGCAATACCGCTTCGTTATTGGTATGTTTATGTTATATAGTAAACGGATCAAAGGGATATCCTCTGGCATTAGAGAATATTCATCTTGACAAGAAATTATCTATATGTTAAGATATCTCTGACAAGGGCTATAGCTCAGTTCGGTAGAGCAACTCGCTTACACGTGCGCCAATGCTTTTCAAGGGAACTTATTATGCAATGGACATAATTGACCTTATTGCAAAATCAATGTCTTACTTCATGGATTCGAAAGAATAGGAGAACAGTAGCCTGACAAACAGTCGGTTCAGTCCGATTCAGGTGCCTAATCAAATAGAACCCCTATTGATTTGCTAGTTGATAAGGTAAATATCCAGCCCACTCAATGCTAGGCGTAATGAGGATAAGGGCCTCCAAAAAACTTCTTTTCGTTCTATGAACTTTAAGGTGTATGAAGTCTCATAGTAAACTCTTGCAGCGGAACGATAGAGACTCCATTTCACTTAGGTTGATTTCATTTAGGCCGGAGGCAGACCTAAGTCAAGGTAATCCTCCTTTGAAACACTGCCAGTATGAAGAATCAAAAATTGCAAATTAGCGGGTTCAAAGAAAGTTCAAACTGACCTGTCCCATCTCAACAAGTGCAATTTCTTTCAGGCTTATTCACTGAAATATTAGAAACCCTTTTTTCTTTCGCTTCGCTCTTCACTTACTTCATATCCAACTATTGATAGCCGGCCTAGTTTCAAAGGATACCCAGGGCGCTAAGCATGAATAGGAGTTTTGACAGTGAAAAACAGCAATCAGTATAAGAACAAAAACAAATAGTAGAAAGGAGTTAACTTGGGTATAGGTTTCTAGCTTGGGTGGGAGGACTCACTCACTAGGGAGGTAGCCGCAAAAATAGGAAACATAGGGAGTAGCTGCAATAGATAATAGGAAAGTAGGTGTAAGCAGCTACCCGATAGAAGTCTAACGAAAGTAGGAAAGAGTTTATTGAGTGACTTGAGGGTAACGAAACCACTATCTATATAGATAGGATTTCCTATGCATAAGATTTCAGAGTAGTACTTGAAGCTTAGCACTAGCATTGGCATTTAGTAGTAGTTCTGGCAATGAGTGACTACCTCTATATACCTTGCTCAGGGAAAGGAATAGGCATATTTCTAAAAAGGATAAGCTGGCAAGCACAGGTTTCTAAACAGGAGTTAGGTATGGGTTGTGTGATTTGAACGACCAAGTAACGGATACAAGACATAGGCCCACTATAAAAAGGAGTTCATTTTTGCGTAACGGTGCAGTACCGGTATATCCATATGGTTTAGGTCAAGTAGTTGGATAAGCTGGATAGGTCAACAAGTGAGTACGTTGAGGGAGCCGTAGTTGATTTGTTTTTTCGTTTTCACGGGCAGAGACAGGTATAGTTGTTTTTACAAGGGCTATTGTTTAGCCAATAGAGACATATTGAATAGGTCAATGCTAGGAATATGCAGTCACAGATAAGATAAGTAAAGAATAAGTGAGTATGTACGAGTCAACTCATAGGTTTAGTAGGGCTACTAGAAAGAGGAGCTTGGGACAGAGCTAGCAAGATATGAACCACGAGCAGAGGTTGTCCCTTGAAAGAAGCACCGACCGGTATAGGCATCTGGTTAGGTCAACAAGTTGTTGGTTGGCATTCAAGGTATGTGTAACGTTGAGAAACAGGTGCTAGGTATGAACGAGTAAGCTACTAAAAATAGGCGAGATATGGTTTCAATAGCCTAAGAGTGGCATTCATGGAAAGGGATTCACAGATAGGCATTCAGTGGGCATGGGAAAGTTCAGTTATGTATGCAAGAGACAGGTATGCACGGAATAGGGATAAGCGAGCACCGGGAGAGATATGGCAGTAATAGGACTAGGTTTAGAGAAATAGGCATATGTGAATAGGGCTACTAGATCATTAAAGTATAGGTTTTGGGTAAGCTCGCTCATATCGAAAGAAGAAATCGAAGGAAATGAAGCATAAGCTGACTAGGTAAAATCCTAGGCTGTTTCGATAGACAAAAGAAAATAGAAAAAAGTAGTGAGTGAAAATAAGTAAAAAAAATAAAAGACGACCCAGACGAAACAATTAGTGAAATCGTTCTATTTCCTCCATATCCTCAAACATATGCCTATCCCCGCACATGTTCTTACTCGCATATTGGACTTACGAAAGGTAAGCCTTATTCCCAGCTATTTAACTAAATAAAAAACTCTTCACAATGCTTAACGCCCATATGTTCATTCTTTCTTTGCTTCTCATGTTTCCATGCTCCTTTCTGGTGGCAGGAGGCAAAGAAGAGACATAATGGAGATAATGATGGTTCAAATCCAACCATTCCTTGGGCGTGGTTCGAGCGAGAATTCAATGATCAGTATTTAGATGTTATGTCTCGGGAAGCGCTTCGACAGCAATTCGTTAGCCTAAAACAAGGGAGTGGTACTGTTCAGGACTACAATATGAAATGCGACAACTTGATGAGGTATGCTCCCGACATTGTGGCAGATGACTTCCGCTTGCGACGGCAATATCTGGAAGGGCTTCATCCCAAATAATCGACCTTCCTGGTACAGTGAGACTAGTGGATCTGATGATGCGCTACGAGTGGAGTCATATGAGCCTAGCAAGGGTCAGCAAAGCTTTGTTCTCAATGTAAAGCCACGAGTTGATGGATCATCAATCAAGGCCAAGTCAGTCAATGAATTCCCCGCCATCAGCAAATCCAGCTAAGCCAAATTCTGGCGTTGTGAATTACGAGAAGGTTTGGTGTCGATATTGTCAAGGGGGACATCATGAGTCAACTTGCTACAGGAAGAATGTTGTTACAATTGTGGTGGGCTCGGTCATTTCGCTAGGGAGTGTCCCAAGCCAAATTCAAAACTCATGCTTGGAGACCGAACCAAACCGATGACACAGGGAGTAGTGGCGAGAGGTGGCGGTACACAACAGCCGAGAGGTCGTGGAGGTCCCATCTCTCAGCGGGACGTGAGATTTGGAGGCAGAGGAGGCGCGCGAGTCACAGTTCAGGCACATCACAGCGAGGCTGGGGGACCAATCGACAGACTAGATCAGACAGATGACACTACCGTGGCCACAGAACTGATAGCAGGTATCTTCAATATTTCTGGGTGCTTTGCTTACGTACTGATTGATACTGGATGCAGTCACTCAGTATCATCTAAAGCTTGGGTCAAAAGATGTGGGCTGGCGACAATAGAGAGTGGAAAAACAATGTTGATCGGAACCTTTGAATTCTTCATTCAGGAATTGAGGTGTTCATACCTTAAGATACAGATTGCAGGACGAGAGCTAAGAGTAGACCCAATAGTTGCAAAAGCAGGACGATATGATGCTGGGCTTGGAATGGTTGACTATGCATCATGCCACGATTGATTCGCAGGAAGGTGACATTCCAGAAACCGGGGACTAAGCCATTTTCATTGCAATTCAGACAAGTTGGTGATCGAATCACGACAATCTCAGCTTTACAGGCACAGCATCTAATCGAGTCAGGTTGTACCGCCTACCTTGTATCAGCCATGCAGACGAAATCGGAGGTCAAGAACCTATCATCTATTCCAGTGGTGTCAGAATTTACCGACGTCTTCCATGAGACTCTACCAGGATTACCGCCTGAACGAGAGGTTGATTTATGCATCGAAACCAAACAAGCAACGGATGGAGCAACTAGCGCGAAAGCCGTTGCGCATTTTGGTTTGCTTTATCCGCCATAGTAGAAAGAATAAGCTGCTTCTTGTTTAGGGCGGGCTATCTTGACTCTTGAGCCTGAGAGGGAGAAGGCTTCCCGCGTGGGCGGATTAGCAATCCCTAGTCTTCCATAACGCGTATTGGACTTTCCTCCTCCTCGAAGATGATGGATCTATCTGGTCACCGAAGCTAAATGGACCCGAGCTGTTGATGACCGAATAGAAAGGTGGATTTTCAATGGCAAGTCCTAGATGATGTAGGCTTTGCTTATCCTGGCCAACCACAAAGTACGCATCTCATGTGCGAAGAGACGATCTTCCGTCATAGACTATAATAAATAGTAAATAATAAATAGTAAATGGACCGATCACCAGTTTATTGGCTCGTTCATTCACTCGCTGGGTAAGGAGGCTGTGACTTACAAGATGTAAAAGGGAAACCATTGTGGAATCGGTAAAGGGCTTTAAGCGAGTAGGGGTAGCTGATACTACGGCAGGGATTCGCGAAGAGCAACGCCTTACGATGTTCATGACCAATTGGTCAGCATCTAGCAAGAAAATGGATGCGTGTTAGCGCCGTGGCTTATGACTTTCGAACCCTTTTATGCCTTTGATACCACCCTCGGTAACGCACTAATAGACCCCGCTGTTGACTCACGTTGGATTCAATCGATTGCTTTCCGCATTTCTAGCCACGTTTCAGCCCTATCCTTCTGTTCTTTATGCAGTAGTTGGTTGTTTATGGCCAGCCAGCCTAGAGACTAGGGATAAGATCAAGCAATAGCCGGCATTCAATTCTTCTTTACATCTGCAGCTCCAAGAAAAGAATCAGAAATTGAACCTTTCCACCAAGAGCCAGCCTATAGTGAAATTGGTAAGTTGAGGGCGCTAAGCCTTTTGTTTAAGATGAGTAAGGGCTCCTTTTTTTCACACAACCGGGAATAAGAATAATCCGAAAGTCGCTAGATTAGGAAAGCATAGGATCGAAGTCTTGAACGGACTCATTCACTGCCTCAGAATATGCCCACGCTGCGCGCCCTTGACATTTTGCATCACTGTACATCTTTTCTCCATTAGCCCCACACGAACCAGATTTGCTTTTTGAAGCACTAGAAAAGCCAAGCAAAACTCCAAACCGGGCCTGCGAAAGCTGAATGAGGGTAGCCTCTCAATTCCTTGATATTAGTAGGAAACGGCATCCCCAGTATGTCTTTTGTTTTGGCGGACCTTAATCCCTTTCTTTCGTACTCAGAATCCGAGGTTAGAATATGCTCGACTGATCCTATTTCACTGTCACCACCTTTGCTTCTTCGGTTGATGAGTCTCAGGTGACTCTATTAGATTCTTGGGTCGGGGAGTTTTCAGTTTCTCTAGTGGGAGAAATGGTGTTTGACAGGAGGGCCAACAGTGTTAAGAAAAAAAAGGAGATTCTGGCAAGAGCTGGGATACATAAAAACCAAATGCTTAATGTAGGGGATTTTAATACTGTCAGATCAAGAAGGGTTAGGGGAACCATTCAATGCCAGAGTAAGCTGGGATTAATACAGCTTAATTGAAGACTTCTTTCTCTTTTTACCGAAGATCATTCTTCCCGAATAGAGTACGCGTAAGGATCTTAACTTTTTTATTAGTAAGGAGTAGCGAAAAGAGACTTTCTATTTCTCAGAAGCCTGCCTCCATCTGGCAGCTTTTTTTCTCACGAACTTTGACTTGATAGCCAGAACGCCGATGAAAGAGAACGGAAGGAAGTGTACCGCGTAAGTAAGTCTCCTAAAAATAAGTAGTAGCCCTATCCGATTCATTCTCCTATGCCTACAGATCGATTTTGAGCCGATGATCAGAGTGTTTGTTTGGAAGGAGGTAGTCCCATGTAAGTGGATGTAGGCAGATAGCCTTCCCTTGTTGAAGAGGCTAGTCTTTGTTTCGGATTCCCATGTTGACGAAGAAACCGAGCTATCACATTTCTTAAATTTCTTATTCGAGGGATTTTGATGTTTACGATTTGCGTGTTTGGGCTTGACCAGCCTCGGTATCTAGTGAGCCAATGAAATTTTATTCCAGAGAGGAGCCTTACCTAAAGAAGAAACTATGCCCCTGGTTTGAAGCGAGAAAAGACAGCCTTTACCATCTTGACGATAACGAGTCACTAGTCTACAACGTAAGCAGATTCCTGAACTGACCCAGCTCTACTTATGCAATAAAAGAAAATTCACTTATATCTTGAGTAGCTAGCTATATAGGATCTAGAGAGCTATCTTCTTTGTTGAATGCTCTTTGAGAGTAGTAGAGCCAAGAGGAATAGTACGTTGACCAGTGCTACAAGTTTGGAGTTGAAGCCCGAGCGTTAGCGAGTTTCTTTTTCACATGAGATGTAGGCAAGCACTGAGGTAGCCGATTCCACTCCGAACTCCGCGCCTTTCCCTCTTACTCCAAACCATTTGAGAAAAGCATACTGCGTCTTATTGCCAGATTAACGTCCGGGCCAAGCACGCACCGATTGCACTCTGACCTTATCTTGTCAGGCGTAGACGAGACAAGCAATGAAACGAAGAATTTACTAGTGAAGCCCAAGAAAAGCGGAGACAAACCCAGGAAGAGATCTGATCGAGAACGCTGCGCGCCTTTTCCACTTACGACAATATACGAAACACTTCATGATATCGCAAAACACAACCACAATCTAGATCCGTCAAAATGTGAGTTGGTAGCCCGCCCGTGCAACTTAGAAATGTGGTATAAGAACAATCGGGCAACATCGGGAGCAGTAAATGGGTTTACCGAGTATAAAGAAGAGCTGATGTTAGTTCAAAGCCCTACTAGACCGATCTTTGCATACCCGTGCCTATCCCTTCTGAAACTACTACTTCGAATACAACACCTATTCTTTATCTATCCCTGGCATAAACTCATCTCTTGCCCAGCTACTACTACAGGACCTTCTTTCTATACCTTGGACATGAATTACTACACTGGTGCTACTCTTGCTTCGTAGAAATATGCATCTCTTCTATACATACTTTACTTTTTTCCCTAGCTATGGCAATAGGTCTATCAGCTTACCCTGGCTACTCTACTTACTACTTGACCTCAAAAGCCTAGGACACAGGGAAAATCAAAGGTAGGATTTTTATCGAGAGGGGAATCCTACTTTTATGCGACTGCACACAACGCAACCGGCTATTGCATCATAAATTGATTTTTTTCTTATAAGTTTGTTTGCCTTCTAAAGAGATGAAGAAGTACTTCCTATAGGTGATTTTACTTTACTCATTTTGTCATATTCGCCGGTTTCAAAGGAGACACAGACTCTCGAGCACCCTTCAATGCACCACTGTGCGCCGCCGCATAAATACTACTCTCACCACGACCCAAGTACGCATTCTTTTTCGTCCTAAGCCACGTTGAGGGGTTCGTGGAAGACTAACCAACAGGGAGTAGCACTTGGAGTGATATGAGAGAATCAAGGTGAACTATGAAAAAGCTCTATATATGAGGCGGAGAAGAAGTAAACTCAAGCCGCGCGCGGGGTAGGTTAAGGTAAAGAAACAGACCAGTTTGAGTTATCGGATTTCACGCCCCAAGTCAGACGACTTCCTTGCCTATTAGTACTAATCCCTTCCGCTCCTTCCTTCTTTGGCTATCTGGGTGCATGCTGCATATACCGGAACTCTTGCATAAAGCGGTCACAGCAGTGGTCAAAGTAGGAAATCTCTCGCCTTAGCTTACGAAAGCTTTAGGGCCGAAGACTCACTCGGAAAGGATGAAATCACAAGCACTCGAAAAAGAACTTTCTTAGAGCGCTAGCTTGATTGAATGGGAGACTGAGCTCCATTTGGCATACTTTCGTACGTTAACTAAGGTCTTTGAAACTCGTCTACCCTACTCAGGTAAAACACACCATACGAAGCACAGGTCAGCCAAGGACTGGTCACTCATTCAATGCTCTGGTCTTCCGCGGCTCTTACCAGAACGAAGACACTGAGATCACTCAGAGAAATATAGAAAAATTCACATATTAAAAAACACACGTATCCATACACTTTTCACACATCACTAAGGGAGTAGGTACTACTCACAGGGAAAGGGACAGGTACAGGTCGGAGTCGCAGCTTACACTGTTCATCGGAACAGAGAGGAGATCAAAACATCGGGGGATCGGCAGATCGGGTCATCGGGAAACAACTGAAAAACCAGGTCATCGGGATACAACAGGCGCGCAGCGAAAAGCATAAGATGATGTTACAGTCAAAGTAGATCCTGTTCCACACAGTTGCTGGCGGGGATCGAGTTCCTGTGAGGAAAGCTGTAACAGTCGCTGTTACTGTACGAGTTACACGAATACATACCTTTTTTTCATTTGCTATAACTTTCATCTGTTTCAAGCCAATTCAGCTATCTATTTACCAGGCTACCTTGTTCAGCCAGGTTAGGAAGGAATTTATCTACTTTCTCAGGCAGTGGAACCTTTACTTATCGCATGAAATTATTTAGAGCAGAACACTCTTTTTAGAGAGCGATCCAGCAGAAGATTCATTTTTCAAAGCAGAAGAGCCCTAATTAGATATAACGTGAAAGAGTGGGTATTTAGGATAAACAAATCCAACGTGCACGCTATGAATAGTTTCTAATCAATATCGCGGATGCTTTTGATGGGTATGAGCTATGGTTCCCTGCCTTCGTTTACTTCCGGGGAAGAATTTACCGTACCGGCTTTCTTCACTTCCATGAACGAGATTTAGCTAGAAGTCTGATTCTCTTTTCGTCACAATAAACCGGGTTGGATAATCACGTGAAAAGGGGATAAAAGAGACCGTGAGGTTAATCAAGAGACATTGAACATCCTAGCTTCAGCCACCTACGCTCATTAGAAAACACCAGTTAGTTTGAAATCATCGTATGAGTGGATTCTAAACAATTGTGGCATTAGGGATGGTTCTCAATACAAAAAGATGACAAGCTGCGGATGCTTTCATTAATTTGTGAAACGGGAAGTCGGAGATCGCTAATGTTCACTTAGTCTGGCTATTTCAAAAGTGATGTGTGGAAAAGTGATGTGTGGTTAGGCGCCATTGAAACATAAACGTGATGTGGTGGCGCTGTCATGATCAGCCTCGTCAAAAGTTTGGGCTCGACACCATGCTGCGCATGCTGGAATGGTTCTCCTCGCTCAGTTAAGCAGTTGTTGAAGTAGGCCAAGCGTCGCCAAATAGGACTTCTGACTAATTAATTTACCGAGGGTAAGCAGTTGGTAATTGTTAGATTGAAGTTTAAGTTGGTATTGTTGGGAAAGCAGCACTATAAGCAGCTAAGGCAAAACCAAATCTTTCTTCTGCAGGGTCAGCAGCTTTCTTATTCTTAGTAGGAGCAGTTGCTTTGTGTTCTCCAGTTCAAGTTGCAGCTACAATCTTTTCTTTTCTAGAGCCAAGCTCAGGAACTTATGAAACTTATTCTTATGATAGGTCCGATACTGAACTTGCATTGAAAGCTTAAGTCAAGTCGATACCAACTCGCATAGTTTCAGTGAAGTCAGTTGTGCATCCGCCTGTCTCGGCATAGCTAAGTAGAGTTGAAGTTGGTATGGGAGTCTATGCTCTGAAAAGCTAAGTTCTTTACTCACACTCATCAAAACCAATATCAAAGGAAGGAATGAAAACTCATAAACGTAAACTTTTCTCTTTAATAGCTTCAGTACTCATTCATGCCTATTGGCAATAATATGTTTCATCATAAGAATACCGTGAAACCTAGACATATTAAGAAAGTCCATAACTTTGATCTTCTCCACTCTCATAGTTGCTACCACAGAATCAAGAAAGGAATCATTCATCACCATAGTACTCCTACCTGCTCAAAAGGAAAGCCTGACCGATAATAATAATAGGTCTATGCGCCGAACAAGCAACGGTATATTAGAGATAGTAAGGAGTTGTATACACGGGGGTATGCATTCATGTCACGCTTTCTGTGTGATAAGAGGTTGCTAGCTAGCAAGTATAGAAACAGGAGATATGCGTAGTTAACAGAAGCAAGGGAATATGCGTGAGTTGATTTGAGAGTTTTTTTTGAGTTGCCACCGAAAAGCAATTTCATCTCAAGGGAAAATGCATTGCATTTTCAAGGGATTGCCAAGCTAGGCTAGGGATCGTCCGCGGGTATCAGATCAGGAATATCGTATTTATCTCTTCTAATCTAGATCCCACTTCCCTCCACTTCTTGCCTCACGCCCGTCAAACCTGACTCCACATTAACGACTGTCCTTCCACCCAATTCCCCGCACCCTTGCATCACATCTCCAACCCCTGCCTCCACGCGATCTTCCACAATCGTACCCCCCACCTCTGAAGCTTGCATAACCCCCGACGAACCTGTCTGCACCTGCGGGCCCGCGCTTACATCATTGGCATCGCATGATTAAACATCAGCACGCGCACTTCCCTCCGTTTTCGATGCCGACAGGGGGCTGCTAGGGGGTGTAAAGTTTCGTTTCGGTCGTGTCAGACGACATGCAGGGGGGCAATGGCTGCCAACGGAATCTATAATAATTCGATACTAGGTCAACTGTACCATCGGACTTGTAAGAACATGTAAAATGTACCACACGAGGTTGTACCAGCTGTGTGCAGTCCTCCGGCACGGGTTAAGTGTCCTGCATAGATCTTCCCCTCTCTCCCAAAGAAGAGATGTTCGCTTCATAGCCTTCTCTTCCGAGATAAACCCTACAAAGGATCCTAATCGTGCTAGCCTTTCATGGACTCTTCTTGGATTTCCTTTCAGCTGCGCCCAGCACCTCTCTAGTTTCTCTACGAGATGGAGATGGCTCATTCTCTAGTTTTCCTACGAGATATAAGTAAGTTTCTATCGTACTTTGAAGTTCAGGAAGGAGTTATTAATTAAGACGAAGAAGAACTGGGTGGGGATATGCCTTTCCCATAACAATAGAAAGAATCAAAGCCAATATACACTATCACTATAGAGTTTTCGCCTACCTATGAAAAGTGAGATGAGAGCTTTGTGCTAATAATTGATTATAAAGGTGTACCTATCGACCCCAGGTAATTAATGCCCTATCCTTCTACTTGAAAAAACGTTACGTTAGACTTGACCAACTGTTAATACCAATCCGGCAGCAATAACTACTACTAATGCATATTCATATCCCACTAGTAGACTTAGCAGACTGTGACCTAGCCAGTCTATTTGTTGACAACAGACCAGTACTATCCATCAATGCCACAAAGACCATAGACGACCTCTATTTCGTGGAAGAACTCATTCTCATATGATGCAGGGCAATAAGACCAACTGCCCGCCCTACCTAGTGAGAAGAAAGCTTATAAATATAAGCATAAACGAATTCCTAGCCGAGCCCTATACTTACCTGCTTGTACGGTCAATGCCCTAGTAGACATCAACTTGTTCATAAACTCCAGCCTTATCTACGCTGCTTTACCCGACCCAGGTGACCTACTTTCTCAGATGAGAGATTCGGCGGAGTAGTAGGAAGTCCCTGTGGAGAACTAGAAGACAAAACGAATATAGCGGACCAAGCAATGAATGACCTAGCCTAGGTAGTCCTATGTTTGACCAATGCTGCCTTGTATGTCTTGATCCAAGATTTCTCAGCAAAAAAAGACATGGGATTATTGATCAATTCACCATCCTCTTCATCTGAGTGTGCTTCCACTTTCTCGTTTGTGGCATGTGCATTATGCAACAAGTAGATTCCTGATAAATGAACCTTCTCCACCCCTTTCTTTCCGGATGCATAACACACGCTTTTTCTGACCTGGGTCAAAGCACCATCTGACTCTCTCTCTATGTACTGACTCAAGCATCGAAGAGACAGAAAGAAGCAAGGCGTAAGAAGAGTAGTAGGTTGTTGAGTGTGGCGAGAGCATCAAATGGGATGTAGTTCCGGGCGGGGGGAAATAGATGAAGGCCGCTAAGGTTGTAAGCAAAGAAATGAGTAGTGTTAGCGGAATTCTTGATTAAGCTATGTAAAAACAAGAACTTGAACCCAAGCAATTGATTCGGTTTCGCAAAGATCTTTCTAGACTAGAAATTCACCAGCGGTCCAGATCTAATGAGCGGAGGGAAGTCTTAATTCAAGGGCACCTGCGCCATAACTTCTTCAGAAAGGGAGGAGTTTAAGCTGTACATATCCAAAATTCATGTTGATTGATGAATCACTTCCGGGATAGGGCTATCTTATCACAAGGCGAACCCTAGACCAGTCTAAGATCAATTTATTATGAAAGAAAGTTTATACTTCAAGCGAGTTATCGATATTAGCTGAGAGCAGAAGCATCGGGAGTAGTTGTCAAAGTTCCAGGTTGAATTGAATTTCGTTTTGCTCCTTCTCTGAGGAAGCACCTGACACCCCGTAGCACTTTCTATAACTGCATTCTCGGTATTCGTAAAAAACATTCAGGAACTAATCAAGCAAGGGCAACGGATTCATCTATTATCATATAATACGGTCCTGGCGCATCGCTACGCTTTACTAAGTACCAAGGCTAGGCTGTGGCCCAGGGCGAAATGGAAGATTGAAATAGTGCCGTGGTAAATCAAAACTTTCTTCCACGGAAGTCAATCTCTTTTTAAATAAAGTAGGAATAGCTTCAACTAGGGAGCTCGGGAATACGATCCAGCTGATTCCATTTGTGTATTTAAGTAATCCTTTCCAGCCAAGGCGATTTCCGTTGGAGTAGCTTTCGATGTTGGTTCTGTCCAATCCTAATTCCTTACAGCCAGTGCCCGCTTTGCCCTCTTTGTCATAATGCTTACCAGGCTAGTGCCAGTTCCACCAGTCTAAGTACTCGCATTTGTACCAATACCTCTAGTCTCATTCAAAGATCAGACTTTTTCTCAAAGCGGTTTCTAAATCTTCCGCACTCACTGCTACCGCTTCGATTGGATCTGGTGGGGCGTGAAAGACTCGCGCGAACCTTCCATCCCCTCCATCACCGTTTTCAAGGACTAATGGTCTGGTCTAACTGGTATAACCGTCCATCTCTTCCTCTAGTATCTAGATCCGAAAGGAAAATATTCCTATCATGCCCCCCCCAATTTCCAGTAAAACATCTGATCCCATAGGCATTCAGCCTTTATTCAATCCCAGGCGGATGTTGAGCCTTTCAACGAAGCGAGCAAAGGACCAAAGCTTGCTTCTCTCCAGCCCGACATAAATATGGGGAACCTAAGGCGCCGTTTCACCTCAAAGCTATTGGAATGGGATATCTGAGGAACGAAAGCATAGAAAATCGATAAACAGAAATGAGTAGTTGACACGGAAGACTAATTGGTTCAGCCTAGTGCAGAGACAAGCCGAGTAAAGTGTTCCTTTTGCCAATAACAACCATTGCTAAAAGCAGGTGCCTTTCCCCAAGGATACCGTCAACCGATTAAACCTTTGCTAATGTTGGAATTGCCAAACCTTTGCCCATGCCGAAAAGAAGCCAAGTCCGATTCAATAATTACCTTTTCTTTTGTCTCTAGCTTTGGAAGCCCTAGTCTACTCTTATTATTAGTAAACGGTATCCACTTGTCTTCGGCTCCTTTCCAAAAGGAGAACCCCCTTTTGAAATACCTTCCTTTAGAAAATACCAGCTAGCTATCCAGATTCATATTCCATTTATTGCTAGAATACCTATCCTATGTTTCACAAGCCTAGCATAAATGCCTGCCTATACTACTAGCTCCTACTTGTCAAAAATTGCTTCTCAACAATATGCTTACCTCGTGCATGCCTATTAAATAAACCTACCTATCTTTGAATGCCAGTTGCCCATATGCCTAAAGTCCTATTCCTTTCCAATGCTTTGACTGTACTTGAGTCTACTTATCTCGGTTATCATATCCGAAACCTCGTGTCAACTCACTTACCAACAACTACTTTTTATTCCGGTGCTTCTACCGCCACTCCGGGGCTATCCCAAGCTAGCTAACCCTTGCAAAAGCCTAATAAATCCATCCTTGGTCTATTACTTACTTCATTTCCCCCTATTGAAGAAGCAATAAGTCCACATCTCTAGCTAGTAGCTTACAGCAAGCATCACAAGCATTCCTGCTTCGTCCTCCTATGAATGCACTAGTATAGAAGGTTGGCCCGTCACCGTATACCATCGTAAGATGAACTGGAAATTAGTAGTTTCAACCAGTTACACAAAATAGGCAAGTTGAGGTTTGTTCAGCGTGTGTTGTGTTGCCTCCAACTATAACGAGGCCCTTTGACTTGAGGTACGATCTTACCTCTTAACGCGCTTTCCTGCTAGAAGAAGTGAGGGTGATGTCCAATGACCTGTTGAAGAAGCTTGCAGTGTAGATAGGTATCCGTTTCGTGAACCTAATGTAGAACCTGTGAACTAAAGACTAGAGTCCCGGAACCGCAGCCATTCAAAAAGCTATCAATCTGATTCGAAATACCAAGGTTCGAAGACCACTGGGGCATATCAAAGTACTTTCACTTGCCCCACAACAAGAATTTTTAGGGTATGCGAGTGGTGTCGGACGCTATAGGGGTTTGTGTATTCACATCAGGAGAAGAAAGAGGCTCTCATTGCTGCTGGGATAAGACAAAACCTTCTTCCTTGATCCATGGCGTCACCGCTGCTATATTCATAGAGTAATTCTATTGGCTGGCTATGATTCCTGCAAATAAGTCTTGGGGTCATTCCGGGCTGATGCTTCCTAATTCTGCCTAGCTTTTGCTCCATTCATCACTATGGGGCACCACATATATAAGCATTGGGAGATCGATCTAATTCTACCAAAGGCAAAAGAAATGGGAAGCAAAGTGTTGGTTATCTAGCAAGTATAGAGATGATGCAGTATCTTCATTGGCGAGACAAGCAAAGAAGTAGATTCAAAAAAGCAAAGTCAAGCAAGCAGCAACATTGGTGACTTTATTGAGTCTTGTCCTAGTTGATCTGGAAATGCTCGAAGAAGCCTTTGACTCATCCAATGCTTAATTGGTTGTCCTAATTTCTTTCTTGGAAACATGTACGAAATGAAAGACTTATGTGAATAAGATAAAATTCTATGAGAACATTCACAATTGATCGATAGCTCACAAGCTACCTGCTTATAGGCGGGGCATCAGTTGTAACAAACAGGGGAGTCAGGTAAGAAGAATCAGCCTCGGAAAAGAAGAATTCAGCGCTCATATCCTCGTTTCCAACATGCATTCGTAGGCAAGTTTATAAGGTGGAGGAAGCAACTGTTTTGAATCCTGCAAACAGAACGTTTGATTCAGTCTATTGATAAGTAAGCACTTGACCCAGAGAGACAAGCAACTGCATAGTCAGTGAAATCATCCATGAAGACCTCCATGATTTTCTCAATCAAATCTGTTGAAGATAGATATGACACATCGCCGAAAAGTCCCTGGGGCATTACAGAGACCAAATGGCAACCGTCGGTAAGCAAATGTACCATAAGGACAGGTAAATGTTGTCTTATCCTGGTCCGACGGATGTATCGGAATCCGCAAGAAGCCTGAGTACCCATCGAGGTAGCTGAAATAAGAATGACATGCTAACCTCTCAAGCATCTGATCAATAAAAGGCAAAGGAAAGTGATCCTTCCGGGCGGCCTTGTTAAGCTTGCGATAATCTGTACACATGCGCCAACCGGTGACAGTCCTAGTGGGAATCATTTGACCTTTCTCATTTGCTAAAACAGTCATGCCTCCTTTCTTGGGTACAATATGAATTGGACTGACCCACTGACTGTCAGAGATAGGATAAATGATGTTAGCACCAAGAAGCTTCCTCTTTCTTTACAACTTCTTGCAAATGAGGATTAAGCCTACGCTGGTGCTCACGCGTCGGCTTAACATCATCCTCGAGAAAGATTCGATGCATGCAGACTGTAGGGCTGATACCCTTAATATCATCTATAGAATATCCTAAGCTCGATATCGACGAAGAATTTCAAGAAGACGGTCAATCTCCATAGGAGTCAGACGAGAACTCACAATAACAGGATATGTATTATCAGATCCAAGAAACTCATATCTCAAATGCTCAGGAAGAGGTTTCAGATCTACCTTAGGAGCTGAAGATGGTATAAGATCATAAGTAAGAGAAGCCTCCTGAGAAGAATCAATTAGAGCTACAGGAGATGGATCAATAGAAGTATGCTCATTATAAAGAATAGACTTCTCATCCTCCAATGCTGACACATCCTCTGAACTCAAATATGTCTCAGTAACACACTCATCAATCACATCAATGGTGAAACACAGGTCTGGACAGTGAGGAAGGTGAGTTGGATGCCTCATGTCAAATGAGACTTTCTCCTCACCAAATTGAAGCGTGAGCTTAGCATCTTTCACATCGATGACAGCCCCTGCAGTAGCTAGAAAGGGTCTCCCCAAAATAATAGGCTCGCTCTTATCCTCCATCTCCAAGACAACAAAATCAACTGGAAATGCGAAGTTACCAACTATCACAGGGACATCAACCAAAATGCCTGCCTGATGGCGATAAGTGCGATCAGCAAGCTGGAGAGTCATGGTAGTCGGCCGTACATCACCCAAAGGTAGTGCCTCGCAGACAGAGAGGGGAATCACACTCACACTAGAGCCAAGATCACATAAAGCACGGAAACTTTTAGATCCTATCAAGCATGGAATACAGAAACTGCCTGGGTCATCTAACTTGGGAGGTCTCTTATTTTGAATGACTGCACTGCATTCCTTAGTAAGAGTAACCACTTCTGGCTCGTTAATGTTTCGCTTCTTTGTGAGCAGCTCCTTAAAGAACTTTGCATACATCGGAACATGTAAGACAGCATCAAGGATGGGGATGGTAATCTGCGCATCTTTCATCATCTCCAGAAACTTAGCAAACTGCTTGTCTTCACTTGACTTCTCAAACCGTTCTGGAAATGGCAGCTTCGGCTTGGCAGGTGGAACTGAAGTCGAACTGATTGATGATGGATCATTAGGAGCTATAGCTGGTGGTGTAGAAGAACTAGGCTGTCCAGCAGTAGTAGTAGTGGACTGCTGAGGTACCTGCTGGTCCTGTGGAGAAGCCATTGGCTGGCTAGGCCGGAAGGCAGGTGGTACATATAACGGTGGCGTTGGGAGAAGAGGATCAGTTGTAGTCTTCTCTTATATTTTGCCTGGCTCTATTATTTGGTTCGTAAAAGGGAGTAGTGAGAAAACGAGAGTAAAGAAAATGGAAGCAGCCGTGCCGGAACGGAATTACGTTATTAGTACTCGGTTAACGTGTTTTATGTTATTGTGACAAATAAACGAATAAGCATTGATTGATAAACTAGTTTCTAGTTTGGAGGTCTAGTCAATAGTAAGCTGGTCTACCTTTCGTGAATGATAACTTGACTTTGAATAGCTGTAGGGACTGTTATCGGCAGTGTAGCGGCAGTTCATTGTTGTTACGAGCCCGATAGTCAAGAGAATCGGGAATAGAATGGTTTGCAAATATCATTGCTTCTTTCCTGACTTAAGTCACATAAGCACGTTCCAATGGAACTTGTCAATTGAGATTTCTTACGTAAATAGTGAGTGAGCTCGCTTAGATAGTTCGTGGGTCTAAGGTAGTACCAGGTATAGTAGGGACAGACAGGTAGTAGTTTGAAGGGATGCCGTGAACATAAGCCTTGCATTTCTTCATTTCAAAACTCCTAACAAAATAGGGGAATGAAAGTGTAGGGGTGACTTGACGTTACGAAATGTCGAATCGGCACCAACGAATGTCACTAGGTGAGTTGACTATTATCGGAGCTAGGTGAGTTGATCAACCCGAGAGTTCCCTAGTGTAGTAGAATCGCATTCATTCAGTGAATGCAACTAGTTTTTTCAGCTTGAGTAGTGGAACATAAGCATGGCACTTTTCTCGTATAGCCCCAATAGGGACAGGACTAGGGATGCCGCGACGTTGCACAGTATAACGTTCATGTCCCTTGCACAGTATGTAGTGAAGTCAAGAGGTAGGTATAAAAGACAATAAAAAGAATGTGCCTTTGGTTTGTAAACAATGGCGGTTCGCATCTTCCCAAAGCCTAGGAAAGCATTAGCTTTCTTTTGCGCAACCGAGGATTGAACCTGATCTTTTCACACGAATGTCACAAGCAAGTTGGAAAGTAGGTTTCCCTTCTCAAGTAGGTTTGGTTGGTTGGCATAGGACAGGGTTGATTCAGACAATCTGGAAGTGAAGTATAGGTTTTCAATCGATAGGAACTGCTGTTTTGTTGCTTGTAGCGACGTGGGAGGGGACATGTACACAAGTATCTAACTACCTCATATCCGCTTCAAGTTTGACCCGAATGCCTGTGGGTGGGCTTATGGTATGAACTTTTTCTTCCTAGATGCGTGGAGGAGAGAGAAATGCACTTAACAGTACCGCTATTGTCTGAATCTGGTACGTAAAATAGATTTGAGTAGTTTTTACTTCTGTTGCATATAGGCCCTAGCTAAGCCCAATTGCATGAGCTCGACATTGAGAACTTAATTATTTAACATACCCACCTCTACTGTCCATCTGTATCACTAACCTAAAAATCCACGTTGACGCAATCTCTCCACTTTTTGACCAGCAGAGGAAAGGCACACAGAGGGTGCAATTACATCAAGAACGAGGTGGAAGGAGCACGTATTTGCATAAGCTCTTGTAATAAGTCCGGTTTTTTGGCATCATCTATGGGGCCGTACACGTTAGATAGCGGGAAGGTATAACATCTGCCGGTAGGAAGCCCATCTGGAGCGGTTTGGTTTACGAGCATTTCTGGCATTATTTAATATAGTTGAAAGTTTTGTTTGGCTGTAGGCAGAAGTCTTTGGTTCCGCTTTGTTAACAAACGTGCCTCCCTTTGCTTTCTCACTTTCCCAGAACTGCTACTTTCCTGCTTTTAGTACATTGCTTTTCGTATCATCTATGAGAATTCTCGTTTCAGAAACTCCTCAATATAGTCGTTATGGCAATTCTAACCATGTAGATTTTATTACCAAATTGTAGTTTTTTCTTTTTCTACTGTCCAAGACTGTGCAAGATACCTCAAGTACTGTCCAACTAATACTTTCCAATTCTGCCTTTCATTGCGAAAAAAAGCTGTCCAAGTATAAGTATCTGTCTTTGCTGCAGCACCTTTCCTCCTTCCATGGATCTCTTCTTCGGGCCCTGTATTGGGAACCATTCTTTTCCCGGTTCCCATTAGAATAGCATTCCTTCCATTCTGCCAACCAACCATATCTCTTATCCCTAGCTCGGCTCTTTTAGAACCAATTTCCATCTTTCCACTGACAGCTGCGAAGAGCTCCCCTTCACTAGGGCCAACATCCCGGAGGCTATGCTATTTGTTCAACTCTCTCGCGCGGGGCGTATAAAGCTTTTTCAAAAAGAATAGACAAATAAAAAATCAAACTAGCTATGGGCATTAGGTATAATAGAAAGGAAGCTTGGAATGTTCAATCAAAGAAATGAAAACAAATACTTAGGCAGAAGCAGACTGCCGATTCGAACCTTTCTTTATTAGGAGGCTCGGGAAAACAGGGCTTTCTGATAACTAATCACTGGAAGCACCCGATTCTCTCTACTCTGCACTTGGCCGGGATACCGAACTTAGGTGGGAACTTTTGCTATTGTTCAGTGAAGATTTTCTATTTATTTGATGAGTCTAGGAACCTATAGTATAGATAGTTTCTTTTTTTAGTGAAAAGTCCGTGTTATTCTTTCTTTTTCTTACTTCCAAGTTGATCGAATCAGAGTCTTTCTCTTTGTAAGCTACTGGTTCAGATCATGATAGGAAGGGCGGCCTTTGTCTTGTTCATTTAGTGAATACTCAATAGCTGCCTGCTTTTGGTACTTAGCCCTAGCTTAGGAAATTGCCCCGGCTTTCGATGCCGACTATTTCAGAAACAGAAGTGGATGGATGGTACTCTTTCGTAACTGACGAATTGGATGCTCCAGCAGTAGTTCCAGTTCCGAAGGGAAACAAAAAGGGAAAGCCCCCATTGGTAGAAAAAAACCCACAACCCCTTGGGGTTATCCTGCGCTTGGAAGAAGAACTAGGAAAAGGAAAAAATATAGTGATAGTTTTATTCTTCGTCGCCGTAAGTAAATACGTAACTAGGAGTATGGAAAATTGCATTTTTGGAATTTGCAATAATGCGATGGGCGAACGACGGGAATTGAACCCGCGCATGGTGGATTCACAATCCACTGCCTTGATCCACTTGGCTACATCCGCCCCTTATCCAGCAAAAGGATTTTCTCTTTTTTCCATTCATCATTATTCTATTTATTCTGACCTCCATACCTCGATCGAGATAGTGGACATAGGATGCCACTCTTTAAAATGAAAAAAAGGAGTAATCAGCTGTGACACGAAAAAAAACGAATCCTTTTGTAGCTCGTCATTTATTGGCAAAAATCGAAAAGGTTAATATGAAGGAGGAGAAAGAAATAATAGTAACGTGGTCCCGGGCATCTAGCATTCTACCCGCAATGGTTGGCCATACAATCGCGATTCATAATGGAAAGGAACATTTACCTATTTATATAACAGATCGTATACTAGTATTCTCTTAGGACTTGGAAGTGTAGTTGTCTTTCCTTAGCTGCACAGCACAGGCAGTAAAAGTAAAGAGCTAGAGGTCGGATCCTTCCTCTCCTCATTCAAACCAGGCGGGAAGGCTGTTTACATACGTATAATCCGCTTGTAAATTAAAGATATCAGACTCACTCGTCAAAGCAATTGAACTTCATTGAGGGAACAAGGGCTTTCTTTAGGAGAGAAATCTGAGACAAATAGAAGTGAGAACAAGAAGCCCCTTCTGTCATAGCTATCGCACGCACCCTCCTTTCGTTATTCCACCTTGAGCCTAGTGTAGTTGGGGAGAGGAGACCCCTGGGGTCAAGGGTTGAATCAATAGATCACAGTCTTGGATCAAAGGGATAAGCCAGATGTCAGTGGGAAGGCAGATTTTTCATTTGGAGGCTTTCTTGCATACCTTTTCGAATTCTTTTTTCTTGTATAGCTCAGTTACTTCTTCAGGAAGAGCTCTTGGACCAGGTGATTAGGAGAATTCCTAGATTTGCAACTCAACGCTTCCGACCAGGCAAGCCCCAGTACATTTCTCAATAAGGATGAAAAGCTTCCAGGAACCTTTGGCGTAGAGGGCTGTGAATCGATGAATTGGAGGACAGACCGCTTTTACTAGTTATTCTTGCAGGGGTCTTGGGCAATCAAGACCAGCCAGTGACTCAATGAGGAAGGGAGGGAGCGATAGCGACAACCGATCCAGGGAGTCTTCCGTAAGACAAGATCGACTTCCTTTTGCACCAGTTCCATTTGTTGAAGGAAAGAGCCCCTTCCTACGGTGACTCTCGGGTGAGGCAAGGCATATTGAGATTTCAGAGCCCACTTTATTAAAAACTTCGATTTGAACTGCTCCGAAGGTGATAGCCGAGAACCCACCTTAAAACAATCATTTGACTCAAAAATTCGTTGGATAGGTGCATCACGAAATCGGTACTCAATCCCTTGCTTGTTCGTGGGATGGGAATTTTATTGCTCGTTGCGCTTGCTTGCTTAGCTCGTTACCTTTTTTTTTCTTATCTTATCTCCGATTATTGAATCAAAATCAGCCAATCTTCCTCTTTCTTGGCGCTATGCTACGGGCGGGATAGGGGTACCGGGCTCGTACTTGCTTGCATCCCCGCCTAGATGCTCTTGACTGGACTTATAGACATTAAGGATATAGATCTAACCTGACTCTGCCCCCCTGAATGCATATATACTTTACCAATTCCGTAATATAGTCTATTCTCTCCCCTACAACTCTAGGTTGTATATTCATACGCATTTCGAACTATTTAGTTTTCCAACTAAGAGGATTATCCGGAATCATGCATGAATTGGGCTAAGCTAAAAAAAAAGACTATTTCGAAAACTAGTCACTTCAATGATGGCCTTCCATGGATTCACCTATATAGGCTGCGGCTAACGTTGCAAAAATAAGAGCTTGAATACCGCTTGTAAATAATCCAAGAAACATGACCGGTATAGGGACTACTAAGGGGACTAAAGAAACAAGAACAACAACGACTAATTCATCTGCCAATATATTTCCGAAAAGTCGAAAACTAAGCGATAATGGTTTTGTGAAATCTTCTAGGATGTTAATTGGTAAAAGGATTGGAGTTGGTTTAATACTACATTTTTCTTTATCTAGTTTGAACGATAACTACCAGTTGATAATAAATTACTACACTGCACTTCTCAATTTTCAAGTGAAAAGTTTTCTTGCTGAGGGAGAAAATAATCACATTGCCATTGAGTGCCCCTACCTTATCCAGCTCTGCTTTTACTCATAGCACAGAATGAAGTTACGCCCTGGTCTTTACTTTACTTTTTTAAGATTATCTTAGAACTTCAACTTTTCCAACTGGCACTTCAACATATCTGCAACTCTTTGCTGCTCCTCCTCACTAGGACCATACACCACCACCTCACTTTTGTGATAGTTGATCTTCATACCTGACATACTCTCAAAGCAATACAGAAGGGAACTTCAGGTGAAGAATATCCTCATCCCTCTTTTCAACAAACAACACACAGTGTCATCTGCATACTGCAGATGACTTACTCCACCTCCATGCACTAGGTGTGGCACAAGCCCATGAATCACCCCATTTGATTTAGCTGTTTCCAGTATGTTAGCTAAAGCATCCACCACAAAATGAAAAAGAAGAGGTGAGAGAGGATCACCCTGTCTCAATCCTTTGTAGCTCTTAAAATATGGGCCAACCTCTCCATTAATATGGAGATTAGTGAGTCTCACTAAAACCCTTTTTAAGCAAAACAAACCTCTTGTCCCTTTTCGAGATCTGTCAGGATTAGCAAGATGTTCTATATATAATTCTAAAGTTTAGTATCAGCTTGGGTGTGTAGAGATGTGTTCCAATTCTTTTTTTTCTCCAAGTAAATGTTGAAAGAAATCAGAAGCAATGGCGTGTGCTAGTGTGAGAAAGAAATCTAGATCAGAAATTTTCATATGGAAACATATAAATATTCCTCAGGGTCACAGCTACTTTTTTTCACATCACCTCTGATCTGAAATGTTTGAACTCAGAGGCAAATCATCAAACAGAATGGAAATGCTTCGGGATGATCTGTATAGGGATATGGGTGAATCAAAACTATACCAAGGGGGGCGGATTTGTATTGATTTTGGTTTGATTTATTGGGGGGCTTAAGTACTGACTATGCATAGAACTACAAGGGATAAAGACGTAACGTATAAAGAAAGGAGAACGACAATCTTAGCGGCCTCCGACAGAAGAAGAAATTTCGAGTATGCTACTCTTCTGAGGACCTCGAAGGAAGCGGATAATATAGAAATCCACCCTTACTTAATAGGTAATAGAATATGGCTTCTCTACCGATAGGTAATAGAATATGGCTTCTCTACCGGGTTGCCACCCTAGCCAATCTGGAGTAATATCATAGGTGGATATATGGAGTCATATCTCTTCCGTGAAGTAATGGATCATAAGTAATAGTGTATTGCATGCTGGTATGGTAGGAAGACTCCTTTTAAGGCCGACCACTACATAGGAGCGATAGGAAGCCAAGCCGTCAAAAGGAAAGGCGAGCAGCCCTTATTGCAATAGCAAACGGCCTACTTATAGCCCTATTTATACCCTTTCTGGGGGCATTCTAAGGTATTCAATGTTGCCGACTACTAAGACTTCTGTTTCAGCACCATTCGGAAACAATGTTAGGCCCTAAGTCAATCCAACGTTTTCTCCATCAGAATAAGGGAATTCCTTATCCAACAAGAAGTCATGGATTAATTTGCCGAGAGGAAGGGCAAAGCTCAACCAATAAGTCTACTAAGCACTCGTGTGCTTATGCGTTCGTTTCCTTATATCCGCTTTTCTATTACTAAAATTGTGAGAAATACAACGATTGAAACACCTTGTTACTGGAAGCGCGTAGACCGAAAGGATGAATTGAGCCACTGGTCCTTAGTTAGGGAGAGACCTTGAGAGAAAGTGGTGCCGATAGGAGATCAAATTATTGACGTGGGTGGGAGATTGTTTGAGTAGGCTCAGTAAGGGATTACCCGCGGGCTGGGTGAAAGAGCTTTCAGAAACCTTTTCACTACAAAAGGTGTGGTGTACAACTTCCGATTCTTTGCCAACAGGCAAGTCGATACTGAAACTACGGAATCTATTCTATTGAGTTGCTCGTGAACAACGAATTATGTGTTGCAAATCGTCTAGTGTCGATATGCTAATGTTTCCTCGAATAAGCCCTGGGCTGACTGACAGCATAGTGAGGTAAAAAAATAATAGGAAAGAGCTAGTGTAAGAAATGCTTTTTTCTATAAGATTAAGATGGTCAACGTTGACTATTTCCAACTTCAGAGAGTTAGACTAGGTGATAGATATCTTATTTCTTCTTTCTTGCTTGTAACATCTGCTTATAACCCCTTCTTACAATGCGGGATAAAGGCTAAGACCACTCACTTCTTTCGCATCAACAGAAAAAGGGCTGGCTGATAATAGTCCCCATGTGTTTGTCCCCACGCGATACCCCCAAGCGAAACTTCCCTTTTATGTATCGCCTTGAGTTTTTGATTTTCCATTTTTAGCACTGATTCAATTAAAAGGGCACATCTTCTCCGGAGCGTAAAAAATGAAAAATGTTCGTGAAAAATGAAATGCCTTATTGGCTTTCTCTTTCATACAGCCTTATTTCGTCGCTCGTTTGTTTCTTCCCCAGGCGAATTTCTTCCCTGGGCTTGCATCCCACGGTCTCTCAAAACTACACTTCACTCTAACTAAGGGTGATGCGAGCAAGTTGGCTAAGCCCATGTATCGCTTCTGGGAGTACAAGTTTACAGCTATACATAACCTAATGTCGTTGCTCAATGGTGTTGGTTGTGGGGATTTTGAGATAAACCTGTCTTCTATCATTGCCAACATATATCAACCAATCAATTGAATCTTGGACACATTGAATTCTTAGATATTGCTTAAGTTAAGGGATCACCACATATATTTATCAGATTATCATGTCTGTCTCGTCTTGCTATTTCCATCGACCAACCATGAGAGTGTTAATCAACTCCACCTGGAGGAAGTGTCAAAGGCGTCTGTCTATCAGTTATCGATAGATCGAACAAACCTAAAGGATCTGGTGGTTGTGTAATTGTAAGATTACTGATCATGGGATACGGATCTAGTTCCTGGCTCTGCCTACGCAGAGCTGAGTCGGATAGTCTTGAAGAGATGTCTTGGAATGTTTGATGGCCGTGAAAGTAAGAATTCTTGTATTTAGCCAGAATTCGCCTACTTTACTTTAGAGGACTAGCTCTTCCTATTGGACTCGTGGGATTGGAGACAGCCTCAGGTTCACTATCTTCTTTAGAGTCCTTAGACTATGGATATGATATGACGATTGTCAGCTAACTTCACTAACCAATGGCACTATTTCGCACACAAGACATTCTAGCCTTGTGATCTCGAACACTACTTATGATAATAAGAAATCAAAAGTATTTAGTGGGTCAGGCGACACCCAGATTTGAACTGGGGATAAAGGATTTGCAGTCCCCTGCCTTACCGCTTGGCCATGCCGCCAAATCCGATTCTAAATCGAGAGAAATCTTATTCATCCATTTACTATACTAATTCTTTATCGTTGCAGGAGATTACTAAACCCTCTCTTTTTTTCAATAAGCATTCTACCACTAACTATGCGCCAGAGTATGGTTTCTCTACTCTTTCCTTTTGGTACGATCATTTCCGGATCAAGACATTCTTCCTATTAAGATATTGAATTGGGTCTTGGTTGTGGTGGTGGAGGGATTAGGTCTAATATGAGGTCTAGCCAGTAGATAGTAGAGAGGAGGGCTAAATCCAGGTTAATGTCCCGTCGCTCAATCCATCTATTTTTCTTTCGCGCTAGTGAACTCTGGCAGTTGGAGGAGGGAAAGGAGCATACTTTTCTTACGCAAATAGAAAGTGCGAACAAAGTAGTCAACTTACTGAATCACCAGTGCTCTCATCTTTGTCTTTTGAACTCATCTTTGTTCTTTAAAAATAAGGAATGAATGGAGTTAGGAATGGAAGCTAGCCTGCTGAACCGAGATGATGGTTAAGAGGCCTTCAGACTGCAATTGGATCGGGTTAAGAATCTAAATTAGAACCTGAAGAAGCATTAATCTCCATGTTTGCTATCTCCTCTAACCCTAATCTCTTTTGTTTGCTACTATGATCAATTTGGCATTTCGATCATCTTTTGTTTTGAAGGTACTTATAACAACCAATTGAGCATATATCTGTACATGCTGGTACGCGTGATTTAGTACTAGAGACACATTATTACCTAATGCTGCTGATAATGTACTGTCTTTTATAGTTACAAACAACCTATGTTTCCTTCTTTTTTAAGCTGTTTACTAGTTATCTGTCCGAGAAACAAACTATCACACAATTAAAGCCCGCAATGCACAGAACATAAGGCACATACATACCACTTTAGCACACTTTACAGAACACGAGTGCAACATACCAATTCTAGAAAAACACATAAACAGAATCCAAACAAAGTCACTTAAGAATAGGCAAGGGACACACCGTCCACGCCACCTACTTGAAGAGCAGAAAAGAGTATAGTTAGTGTAAGGAAAGTATTATAGGAAAGACCCTATAAGTTCAGACAATATGCTACATTCTATGATATCCTATTCAATCCCCAGGTTAGCATGCGATGCTCGTCGTGCTAATAAATCCTCTCTTCTTAAAGCCCAAGTAGGACAAAGAAATGCAAGTAAATACCCTCGATTCATTCCTTTTATGCGAGTGGGAAAGCTAGCTAGAAATCAATGACAAGGAGTAGAGCCTAGAGCAAAAGGGCCTGGCGTCAGGTTAGTTAAAGCAATAAAGTCAATGCTGGTGCTCGCTTATTCAATCCTTTTTTCTCGGTTATGTGAAAAGGTAGAAAACTCGCTACACTTTATAGGAAATGAACTACTCTTAATGCAAGCTAGTCAAGCTGGATGAGTTGTTAGGAATGGCTCAACCCAGGCAGCGCTAAACCTTTCTTTTCCAGGCAAATCTCTCACTTCAATCTTTCTGGGCTAGCTATGTTCTCGGGGCTACACTCTACCAGAGTAGGAGAATCCATCGAGTAATGAAGATGTTAACTTATAGTACAAGCAAGAGAACTCTTAAAAGAAAGAAATCTACTGCTCTATCATTGACAGATTCTTTTAGTCTATAGCCCTACCTAGGGGGAACTCACACTCGCTAGAAGGCAAAAGCACTTGAAACAGTAGTGAGGTAAGAAATCAAACTACTCGCTTATTCTCAATATGCCTGCTCTTCGAATTCAAAACTCCTCAGCTATAGCCCTTTCTACATATGTATATATGAAAAAGACAGCTGCTATACAAAGCTTTATCTCGCCACTTGAGAACTCGTTTGCTTCTGGCTGTCTTACTGGATTTCGTCTATCCTTAGCTTACTGGCCTAAGATGTATATGCTTGGAATATTCGTAATCTCCCTCGTGGTTACGTTTTATTATCTTAGAAGGAGTTGCAACCTACAAGGCCTATAACGCCGTATCAGATCTTTCCATTGCCCTACTAAGTGAATGAGAGAGAGCTGTGCCCTATCCTCCTATTCCAATCAAGCAAGAAGTTGTCTGTACCGCCCTAGCATGTTACAAAATACTCTTTATCTAATAAATCAATTCCTAGAAGAAAATCTATTAGTATTTAGTGACAGCAGCATAGCTTTCCACTTTATGATGGTATCTTATATCTTACAGTGCCTAGATGCACTGTGATCTTTGTGTTGTATGAGTGATCTTCTTTAGCTTGCTTCTTCAATCCCTCTATCCAGTCATCACCTGCATAGCTTTGCTGCTGTTCTTGCGCCCACTGTGGTAATAGCTCATAAATGGCAGCTACTCCTGACAAAAATGACTTATTTGCCCGCAGCGGGCCTCAACCTTTATTGTCTTATAAGATCACTTACCAAAGGAGTCTTTTTACCTGCTTGCTTATTAGATATAAAGACAACCAGATGTTGTAGTGTGCGCTCTTGGTCTTCTCTACGTGTACATGGACAATTGAGGTGTTGTCTTTTGTTCCGTCAGTCTTGCTTCTAACACAGTGAGTGTATATGTTTCTCATTTCCGTAGAAAGAACTACCAGCCAGGAGATGAGACTCAAAGTGCACCCTTCTCAGACATAGGAAAGCTCAATCTCTTAAAGACATAGCATTGAAAGAGTGAGTAAGAAGCATGAAATCCAGGCTTATCCTTTCTATGACTATGAACCAAGACTTATTCCTAAAATCAATAGGTGAGCTCCCTAGAGGAGTATTTTCTGTCCCTCGACCTTTGTCTTCAGACTACTTTTTCTATTTCATACAGACGACGAAAAAGAACTCGATTTTCCAGGGAAGGACAGCTTTCTCTTTTGGCACGAGAGACTGATAAGGCAAGGTTTTCTTATTCCCATAGGGCAAGCTAGGCTTGGCAGAGAAGAAGGAGAGATAAGTTCCAAAGTCAAGTAGACTGGGCGGGCGCTGGGGCCTCGTACTTTCCTTAATGTCAGAAAAGCAAGCAAAGCGCCGCTACATAATCAGCTACTTCTAGTTGGAATGCATGGACAGTGCTACAAGAATCAGGGGAATACTACCTTGCTACCGGCTAGTGAACAGATATCTATTTAATTCATTTCGGCGCTCTTTCTCTGCCGTGCCTCGCTACCGACCAAGCTACGATACTTCTTCTCCCTTGTACCTGTATTCATATCTATGGGGCTAAGATCTAGCAACATTTGGAACATTGGATATAGTACCTCATTGTGCCGGATCCTTAACCCTTCTTTGCCTCCAGCTCTCCCTCGCGCATAGGTGTCCAAAGCTAGCCTTTTCTCCTGTAGTAAAGTGGTAGTTGTGGGTCAACGATCTATTCTTGTTGGTTTGGATGGAGAGCGGCTTGATGTCATGGAGAAGGGCCTAACTAAAATACGGGATTTTCTCCCATACTTTTTTACTGAGCCAAACGGACGGAGTTAAGACTTCGACTAGCTAGCTTTGAACAATAGACTCTAGCCCCACCAGGTAATCTGGGGCTTTAAAGGGCGACCCGCTTAACTTTACTGAAATGAGGTAGCTAGAGAAAATCCATGAAATGGGTGTGTGTGGAATTAAGATGTGCGCGCACTTCTTCTCAAAAGAACTGCTAGGCAGGCGGACCATCCAGGTCAAAAGAACTACTAGGCAGGCCATCCAGGTAGGCGGGTAATTCTCTCCGTATGGCTGGAAATGCATGCTCTCACTTCGAGTTTCAATTCAATCTTATCGCAAACGCACTACTATGCTCTATCTAGGAAAAGCGGCAATACAAAGCCAAGATCTTACTTACTAATAAGTTAATTAAGGCTAATCCGTCCGCAGTTTTCAACTGGTAAAGCTTTCCCTGTCTCTTCGGGAATACAAGACAAATCAAAGAAAAAGTAAATGCAAGACAACCAGAAAGGAATTCCTATGTATGAGTTAGTTCGATTCAATACTCGGACTGGTATATATAAGTGCTCATCACTACTCGACTCAATCTACTATAGGTAGGTAGAGAGTAATTCTCCGAAAGAACTACTAGTCAAATATGTAGGTAGGGCTTGGGCAAGTAAGTAAAGTAGGCATGAGTTATCTTTTCCTACGGCCTACCGAGTCAATCTATTCGGACAAGTAAATAAGTCTGGGCATTCCTTCACTTCAGGTAATTCGATAAGTAACTACGTTCATTCAATGCTAGGGCTCTCCACTTTTTGTGAAATTACAAAGGGGAAAAATGCTCTCTATCTATTCCAATATAGACTTGTTTGTGGACCTACCTTCTTTTAGTTAGCAAGTTCGTAAGGCAATACAAATCCAAAAAGCTAGGAATTGAACCAACCCACTTGAAATTCTCGTAAAGAGAGAGTGAGTGTTGTTTTCTAAAACTGGATATTTTATAGCCATTTTCAGTGCATCTAGATCAGAAGCCTGCGTGCGGGCTCTTTCTTAATTTCATGTCCGTCCCTCACTCGGGCTACTCAAAACTCTGATTCAGGAAAGAAATGCTAAACAAAGAAATGAGCAGTCCCCAGAATTTAAAGTAATGAACTGTCATATCCAATCCGTAATTAACTGGACCAGCAAATGCGCCTGTTCTGGCAAATGCGCCTGCCTGCTCTGTTAGTTAGGTAAGTAGCAAATGCGCCGCCTGGCCTGTTAGGTAAGTAAGATTTCGCCAACAATGCTTTAGCCAACAATGGTAAATCCTGGTACGAGTTCTTATCTTTACTCGGTGAGGTCAATCCCTACACTTATTACCCATATAGAAAGAAACTTAGCGTAGCGATTCCGTATCTAGTTTGTGTCTTAACCGTACACCACTTTTAGCAATGGCTCGTAATGCGGCATCTCTTCCGCTACCAGCACCCTTTACCATAACTTCTGCTCGCTGCAAACCCACTGTACGAATAGCATCTACTGCTGTTTTTTGACCAGCATAGGGTGATGCTTTTCTTGAGCTTTTGAATCCACAAGTACCTGCGGAGGACCAGAAAACCACCCGACCTTGTGGGTCTGTAACGGTTATAATGGTATTGTTGAAACTGGCTTGAACATGAATAACCCCTTTTGTTATTCTACGTGCACTCTTCCGTAAACTAAAACGGGTATTCCTACGCAAACCAATACGCACTTTCTTACGTGAACCTACCCACCTAAGAAATAGAGCTTTTTTCCAGCCTGTTAGACCAGCTGACATAACTAACCTTCCATTCAAACCAAGCTCTGCACTGCAAACAAGAGTGCCCAATGACTCATAAACGGAACTAGCCTTGACTGTCCTCCTTCCTTAACTAGTACTAAACCGACGATACAGAAATAGGCTTGCTTCTTTATTTTCTCTCTATCTCAACCCACACTTTGACGACGTATTAAGGAAGTTGTGCACGCTTCAAGAGACCCCGGAAAGCTTGCTCCTCTTCGAAACCAAACCCAGAGTCTAATGCTGAGAGCAGGAAAAGAACTACTGATCGTCCTCGGAGCGGAAGGACGCCGCTGGTCAAGGGTAGGTTTGATTCACTACCGAGTTGGTTTGATTCACTACCGATTCCAGGCCTGGCCTTTGCTAAGTGCTAAGATCAGAGATCTGGTAAGGGAGGGATGTAGGCTACCACTGATCCCAACGGAACGGAAATCTTCTCTTCAACCACTGCTACTCGAACTACTCGTACTCAGAAATGGCTTGTTTACATCCTCCTGGCATCGCATCCTACAGAAAGAAGTAGGCGACCCGATACCGGCATCAACATGAGTCTTCCACGCCATCAACAACTAGGCAATTACGTATTTAAATTCATTCACATCACGGCACGCTTAGTAAGAACTGATACCGATGGCTAACTCCTCGCTAGAGAAGAGATTCTTTGACAACTGCTACTGAGACTTCGCCCTGCTACTGGTTTCGAATAGTCCGTTTTCCCTTGTTTTTGGGATGCCTGACAATTCCCCTCGGCAAACCGTAATCTGGATTTGGAAAAGTGTGTTTTCACTAGGGGCCAAAAGTACTATCCGGCAATTCCCCTTGGTAGCCTGTCCGCAGAGAAGAAAACCGCGTTTCACTATATGGAAAAGTTGGCAACCCCATTTTCCCGACAACTTCTTATTTCTCTTGATAACGCTCGGCACTATTTCTACCGCTCTACTCGGATCTACTCATTGGATTAGGTCTCTAGTCTACTCGACTTTCTGGATCTGGAGATCAGGCCTGGCTCAGGGATTGGGCAAAGGTGCCTGAAACATAAAGAGTCTAGTCCCTAAGTGCCTGAAGGTAGGATTTGTAGCAGATGTTCAGCAAGTAGCTCGATCGTTGGGATCTGGGTTAGCAGATCTGACCTGCCGGGTTGGGATCAGGAGCAGCAAGTAGATCGAGTGTTTCAAAGATGTTGGGATCAGTGGTCAAGAAATCCTCCGTCTTGTTGCGATGCAAGGAATCGAATCCAGGTTGGGAGAAGCAAGCATCGGTTCTGTAGTAAAGACGACTAAGCCCCCTTTTGGGGTTTGGGGCAGTGCTAAAATCTCTTGTCCTCTCTTGGGAAAGCAGTTCCGTTCTCTAGAGTGGAAAGGAAGCACTCGACGAATAGCCATCGCCCAATTAACGAAAGCAATGCAAGCAAGGGTTCGGATTGGAATCTGGATACGAATATCCCTCTGACTATGGACAACCCTTCACTAGGAAAGATAGGGGTGGGACATCCCGTCACTCGAATAGTTCTTCTGGTTCAATTCAATTCAATTCAATAAAGGAAATGGCAATAGCCGGTCGTACGGTCGTAATGACAATTAATAGAAGTAAGGAGAACCCTCATTGAAGAAGGAAGGAAATCAGGTAATTTAGAGTTTCCTTTGGCTCAAGGGAAATTGCCAAGTAGGGATTTTGCAGCTATATGTTCATAACTTTATCGATGAATGGTTGTGTGCTTTCTGAACTCCACCGGGGTTAGGAATAGAGGGTAGCGGCATATCGTACTAGATCCGTAACCTATAGAAAATCAAGAAAGGACTGGTACATAACTTGTATGTAGGTTGGCGAGGCTACCAATGAGATCCCACTCACTGGCTTTGGTTAGTTATAGTCAATCCATACCGACTTCCTAAGGTTAGATTAGATCAGATGGCTTGGTCATCCCAATCCATGCTCTGAATACATCTTGATAAACCCTATCTTGACTAGCTCTATAATGGAGAGAATGCCCTTACTTGGAACCTCAAGCATTCTTCTTCACTTGCATAAAGATCAAAGAGCTTATTCGATGCCATCTGAACCCTAAGAAAGAGGTTCATTATAGTGAGAAATGCTTCATGCGAACACCCTTGGTGGCCTGCTTTTTGAGACAGGGAGGCCATGCTCGTATCTATGCTTTTCATCATTTCCTTATTCCTGTTTCCCTTATTCAACAATGCAATGACTGTTTCTCTTAACCCGAAGAGCAGTACCTGGCATCCCTCCGGGATTGGTACAGCCGAAAGAGAGCCTTTTGGGTGATGGAAAAGCTAGGTAGAATCAGAATTCTTTCCCTCTCAAGGAAAGCATGCCTTATCTTATTATATCCGTCGAAAGGACATCGGCTTCGGCAAAGAAAAGATCTGCGGAAAGAAGATCAAGTAGGTATGGATAGCCTAATTGCTCTTCATTCTAGCTTAATAACTCCTCATTCCTTACTCTATTCTTTCCATTTTCTCGCTTTGATATCTCCAACGCTATTCTTCGGTATTTGAGTGCAATGAAGACATCTTACCCAGGTGTCGTGGAATGTCTGGGATGTCCCTCAATATGTTAAACAAGAGTTCCCTAGCAAGAGTCACCCACACGTTATTCTCTAAATCAAGATAGAAAGAAGGACCCTTAGGCTTGACTTGACAAGGGAGATGCCAGTAGTCTAATAAAAGGAAAGCTGCTAGTAGGAAGCGATCTACCTGTTCAAACCTTGTAGACGTGAATCGAAATTGGCATTCCCTTTTCCCGATCAAAAAACGGTTCTTCTACAGTAAGCCTTGATAGCTTCGCACCTCTTGTTTACAGTGATCTCAAACAGTAGAATCCTCCACTACTCAAAGGATGGGAGCAAGTGAAGGGAAGCGAGGATAAGAAGTTATAGGTCTTATTGGTTGGCACCAGGCGAGGGCAGATTCCACAATGACGGTTTCTCTTATTCAACGAAACAATGACAGTTTCTCTTATTCTTGCCTCGACTCAATCATTTCCCAGAAAAACGGAAATAAACACGGTTTATGGCGATGAAGTGAGTGATACCATCTTTCCAAGAAGAGAGCGATAGCGCGAGGGATACGAACCTTGTCTTCTATCTTTCCTTGACAGGGAAAGAATGATTTGGAATAGTATCTGATTCTTCTAATAAAGTAGCATCAATATGTAAATAGCGTATATGAGATTGATTGATGTAATTCTGAATTCCTTTCAAATGTGATGAATTTCCCATAAAACAATTCTTCATAGGATGTATGAAAGTGTACTGCCTAATAGGAGCAAAGCAATAGTTTTTTCATTTTTTACTTCTGAATATTCTAGTTGTAATTAAGACTGTGGATTTCCCTATGTTATCTAGCTCTTCTTTCCTTTACTTGGAAGTCAATAACTAGAAAGTTTAGTGTCCAACCCTGCATAACCATAGGTTTTGCTAATCTGATCAAGTCAGATCCAGGACAAGTCTGAACCGAGGGAACGGCGCCTTGTCTTAATCCATCAAGTTAACCTTGTGCTTTATCCAAGGCCCCGCCAACTTTCGATTTACCCCTCTAATGGTGTCTCTTGTTGCGTATGTACTTTTTGTGTCTTGTTGCGTATGTACTTTTTCCCTTCAATCTCTAATATTACCAAGCGAAGACGACACTAGTTCAAATACATGAGAGGTGGGCTAGACCTGGCTTAATCCTATGATTTGACGTTGAGCAGTTATAAGTACAGCTTTTTCTTTACCGCTTGCTTCGTCAGCACCACTCACCTTAGGAGGGACTCTTCCGTCTGGGCAATTCATGGTACCAAAGAACTTCTGATATTCAGAACTATTTACTAGTAATGGAAGCAGGCCAGCCAAGAAGGTTTAGCCAATGCGGCGCAAGGCAGGTCTCCTCGATCAAAGCAGGTATGATCGATGGTGGGAAAAGACCCACACATTGACTTAAGTAGTCTGCCCTAAGTTTTTGAGCAAATGCACAAAGTAAATGAACTAAATCTACAAGTCAATCCATTAAGTCCAATCCTGTCTTCTCTTATTTCTTCAATAACACCCACTCGATAAACTCAGTAACTTCAGTGTGGTTAGAAAGAAATCCTATGATAAGAGCCGCCCCTATGTTAACCACTTCTCCTAGTCATTCTTCAGAGTGAAACACTTCGTGGGGAATGAATGTCAGTCAAAGCCAGCCAAAGTAAATAAGTGATAGAAAGAAATATAATATATGTGTGTGAGATTTGCAAATTCAAGAAAAAGAAATGACAAGCTCCGTGGAATCATTAGATCGCTCAGGTGGACTAGTAGCAGGACTAGTTGAACGTATAGTTAGCTCTTTACGGGATTAGTTGTAAGAAGCTTGCCTGCTTTTCATTTTTTCCTGGTAGGCCCACCCTTACTTTATACTCTTCCAGACAGACAATCCTGGAATACCCGGGAAAGAGAAAGCGAATAATAATTGATTTAGTAGTCACTTATTTTGGAATAGCAAGATTAGCAGGCGAAGTCACTAACTAGTCTTCATGAGCTTGTAAGGATCCCATGCGTTGATCAATGCTCAAGGAAAGGAATGAGGAAGCACCTTTCTTTTCAACTCCTCACAAGCAAAACCCTCTATTGAGATGGAGATGGCGACTACTCGATCACCTATAGAGAACCCAGCCCTGCTAACTGGAAACCAGAGAAAGATTTGCAGAAATCTCTCAACCAGAAAAGAAGAGAACTTACCATTCTTTTCTGTAGTAGGATGCCGTCTCTTCCTTGAAATCCAATAGTGGGATGCCGTCTCTTAGGATGGACCGCTTTCTACTAGCACATAACCCTTAGACGAATGAATGCGGCGAACCGAGGGAAGAATGAGAGATAGTCTGTCTGACTTGAACTGATTCGAGATAGGAAGTCTGTCTTACTTGATGAACTGATTGAAGCTTTGCCTAGCCAGCCTAAACAACATTCCAAGATAACTCATTAGAATTATTAATAAGACCGTCCTGATATATTAGGTAGTAATATTTAGATTGCCACCTTTTATGTGCTTTATTACTTCTGTTCCAGAGCCTATCCCTATTATTTATCCTTATGAAATATGATAAAAAATCGAAGGTAGAAGAAAGGGATATAATGAAATTCTGGATTTGATCTTCTTTTACTTAACACGCTTCTCTTTCTTATTCTTAAATACAATACAATACAATGTGCCCACCCCTAACCCTATTTACCAATACTTTAGCATCTGTAAGCCGCCCCCATTCTATCTCTCATTGGTAATCTTAACCCTAGAGTTATAAAGGGGGAAAAAGGTACCGATTACTCTAGAACGAACGCGTATCATATATAGCTTAGGCTGGCCCCCCCGTTTTCCTCAGATTGAGGCTTTCTCTGCCCCTTTCCCTCAGCCACCTGTTCACCTCCTCATGTAAAAGGTCTTTCGCTTGAGCGGGTGACAAGGAATGAGGGGGGTGTTGCTCTTTGATGCCATTGATAGCACCCAAGATATGCTCCTTCTCATCCTCGAGGGCTCGATCGAGGGAGAATTCAGACCAAATCCAGTAGTCTACTCTAGCCTTGGAAGTCTTACGGTTTTCGAAGTGCCTAAAAAAGGCTTCCATATTTCTCCTCATGGCGGGTAATTCAGTAGGACCTGCCGGCTCGTTAGCCACCTCTAAGAGGCCGTTTCTTAATTGATCAGCAAGTCCCGCTGGGGGGACAGGTGGGGCCGGTGGAATAGGAGCAGCTGGTGGGACCGGTGGAATAGGAGCAGCTGGTGGGACCGGTGGAATAGGAGCAGCTGGTGGGACCGGTGGAATAGGAGCAGCTGGTGGGACCGGTGGAATAGGAGCAGCTGGTGGTACAGGAGCTGCAGGCGGCGCAGGGGGGGCCGCTGGAACGGGGTTGTTGCGGGCATCCCCACTCCCTTCTGATGAGCTCCCCGGGGAAGGGGGAAGTTCCGCGATCGGTGATAGGGCGGCCCAGGCGCCGTCGTCCATAGAATGAACGAGGGTCTCTTGCACCCGGGTTTCGCCCTTGCCCTTAGTTAGTATAGAGAAAAAAATATAGAGGTAAGAGCCCAGGCTTGAGAGGCTTTCAAAAAGCATCTCAAAAAACAGGTCTAAATTCAAATACCATAGGAGCCAGCACGGGCCGGCGGATAGCAAAGCGATACCTATCAAACAAAAAAGATAGAAAGGAAGTCGTTGACCACGGCTCCTTGGCCCGGGGGAGGAAGAAGAAGAGGAGTAAGTCCTCATTCCGGAAGCCCTATTCCAAAAAAGTGGAAGTGTTGCGTTCATTGCTGTGATTCTTGAACGGAATTTCTTAGGATTAGCATAAGAATTGGTCAAAAAAGCCCCGATCTTCCATTGAGAATCATTGATACAGCTCCCCATTTTTTCCATTATCGAATATATCATTTTTTCCATTATCAAATATATAAAGAAATGATTAGTCTTTAAAAAGAAGGAACGGCCATTTTGACGAATGAGAGATCCTATAAAATGAAGAGCGTTTCGTAAACAAATCAGTGTCTTGTCTGAATCGAGAATAGCAATTCCATTTCTGGAACCACGGATATAGACTTTAAAATGGTGAGCAGCTACCCGACGGCCGAGATGTGCATTCGTACAAAGTAATTTTGTACAGACAGTTGAAAGGATTGTCATTTCCGGTTTTCGTTTCCGGAGATACAGGTGGTAAGTTAGAAATGAAAATAGGTTAGCTGCTGATCTTCTAACCACTCAGAGTCAGAGTAAACATCAAAGAAAGGTGATTGATGACATAACCAGTAGTGGGAACTTCACTCTACTAGGTAACTAACCTATAAACTATACGCCGATTCTCGAGAAGCTGCTCTCCTTCCTGAACTATCATCTCTCTTTGCTTAACTTTGAATAGGCCGGCCACATAGGCATGAGTGGATTTCTTTTCTTTTATTGGATTTTTAGGCCTAGGGAAATAGGTATATGGGATGGGCTGGGGATAGGAAATGAACAAGCTTGGTACTAGGGCAGGGCTCCCACTGGGTGGGACGGAACCCTATGGGACAAAGGATCACTTCACTACGCTTCCTTAAATGTCTTCGCTGAATCGCTCCTTTAGTAGAGTGGCTTTACGCTTACACTCGAGCTGCTCAACCTAGGCACCCTGGATATTAAGCTTTGGGCCGCAACCTAAACACGTGTTTAAGTTAGTCGCTCTGCCCCTTACTTATTAGTATTATTCTAGCCCACCAGCATCAACTGAAAATAGAGTATATTTCCTTGCCCGGGCCGATCAAGCAATTCAACGCGGGTGTGAGTGAAGGAAGGATCCTAGCTTGTAGTTTCACGAGATGAAGCCAAGGAAGACATTCATCTTTTTCTATGTCATTTACCATTTGCATGGAAAGCAAAGGAATGATGAGAGTAAGCTGCTTTCTTGACGGATGCAGAAGATGGGGAATATTACCTCTTTGGAGATAGGAAGTCTACTGGAAGCTATTGCTTTTAATAAAGCCATCTCGGGTGGTGCTCCCTTCGTCCGCCCTAAGTCAATAAGTAGGATCCCTTCGTAAGCTAGCTATTCCCCTTCGCCCAATACCACCCTGAAATGCAAGAACTGTGTGGGGATAAAGCGGGGATTTGGCCCTGTCAATCGATATTGGACATCGAAGTGTACCTACACGAAAAGCGCCGCAGCCTTTAAGCATTTTATGATGGCAAAGCCAACAAAGCCATGGGGAACCTTTATCCCTACCCTCGAGGTACGAGGAAGGTACGTGATGAGCGGTATGTATCTAACCTTTCAAAGCCTATTGCCACCTACGGTGAAAAAGCCAATTCCTGGGCTTGCCAATCATTAGGGGCATTGAGCCAGCCAAACATCCGGAATCACATAGAAAAGAAAGAATGGAGGTTGATATATCTAAAAAACCCACTGAATCTCTACCTTCAATACGAATACCGTAGGTCTAAAGCATACCACTCAACCGGACAGGGACAGGCCGCCCAAAAGGACATTTATGTTGATTTATGGCAAAAGAGAAAGAGTTCTCATTCTTTTTCATCAACGAAATTACTAGAGGACTAGAGTTGTGACAATTCCGAGAGTAGGACCTTCACTTAACATAGTTGCAGCTCCGAAGAGGAAAAGGCTATGAAAATTAGGCATGGAAGCCAAGAAGAGTGGTTCTTCACGAGATCAAACTATGGCTAGGAAGCCAGGGAATCAGCAGGTATAGAAAGGGTAGGACTGTGACTAAGCGGAAGCATTCCCTTTCGATTGCCTAAAGGCTAGTTCTGGTCACTGGCTTAGCAACGAAGAAGGATACTCCTGGGACTTTTTCAAGACTACTCTTTTTGGCTTATTTTATACAGCCTGCTTCTTTCAAAGAGACTACATCAAGCACAAGAAAGACCTTCTTCCCACCTCCACGAGTTGATTTTGTAGAAAACTCGGGTTTCCGATAGTCAAAGTGGTTTCTATAAAAGAAGAGAAACATTCGATAGTGATCTTTTCAATACTGCAATCATTGTAGAAATCCATCCAAAGAAAAACGATCTTTTACTCTCTTCTCATTGTAAACAATCCGCGCAATGGTAGTTTTCCCGAGCCCACCTTGACCCACTATTGGTAGGGCCGAAACGACTTTCCCTTGGTGATTCTCTGAAAATAATAAAGGAATTCCCTCCTCGCTGCGCGCCTTCTCTCTACCGAGAACATTCTTATCAACTACGGTAGTAGGAGCAAGGAGACTGGATTTCATGCTGATTACTCTTTCTATCGCTTTCTCCGCAGGGTGCACTTTTCCCAAGTCTCATCTCCTATCCGGCCGGCTGCACACTCTGAGAGTTCTTTCTACGGCAAGTCTATATTCAGAATCTCAGGTTAATTCAGGATATGAATTAAGCTGATCGTTTTACGTTCTGTTGGTGGGGGAGTAACAGTCTAATCCACGTCCCATTAGGTATTCCATCAGAATATTATAGGTCTTTACAAGACATTCTTTCCTCCATAGAACTCTCATGGTGATAGAGCTGTTCTCTATAAGATTATCGGTCCAACTCTACTAGTCTCGTTGTCCAGTAGGGGTTTCCGCTAAACACATCGCAGCATGTACTGAATCTTCCTCAATCATCACTCATCCTCTGCGTATACCGAGATAACTTACACATGTCAAGTAGTTCAAGGTTTCGTACCAGAGTTGGATTACTGGATACTATCTTAGTATGGATTCTGACGATACTTTTTATTTATTATCAAAGCCTCGAGCTTAGTATATATACCAGAAAAGAAATTTACTTGTGACACCGTGAGATTGGTTGGTCTATTCAAGACTCATGACTCAAGTCTCCCTTTAGCGTCTTAAGTACCATTAATAATTATGCGTTTGGGGCATCCATTCTGTATTTACTGTTTCTGTGGTTCAGTAATTTAGATCTGAATCCATTCACACCGACACGTTAGATACAACCATGTTACTATTATCCAGTTCATTCTGAGACCACGCAGTCCACACCGAACAGCATACAACTGTATGATGACTGTATAATTAACTCTGTTTAGTACTGATATAGGGCTTGGCTCGACTTGAACCATACCCGTATACGCTCCAGTTAGGACTGAGCCTGCTATTATCTTTCCCAATAGGCGGCTAATTGGGGTAAATTCATTCTGGTGCGCTACCAGGCGCGTGCGTCTTCCTCAGACATTTACTGAGTCTACTGCATTACTGGTATAGTCATCTGCTGACTGGTTCACGGACCCTTCTCAAAGGTTTTTACCGCTAACTGGACAAATAAGGATTCCCTAATTTTTAATGTCCATCTGCTTATCATGGCAATCACCTTATTTGGCACATCGCCCTGAATCTTGCCCATATCTCCTTGAACTAGGATTCGGCCTGTTAGCCTAGCTAGCCGAATAATGGTAGGGGATCTGTCTTCATATATCCTGCTATGCTTCCAAGATTTAGCCTTTTGCTGCGCCCTTCTTTAAATGGAAAGCTCGGAAGGTTTGGATATGATGAAGAAGAATAGTAGTTCCGATAACAACGATGCAGATTTTCTTTATGTTCTGCCTCCTTTGACTCATAAACCCTTTACTTCCCACCCTTCCTTATTGTTATTCGCGGATTACACTCCTAGGAAACTAGAAAGAATCTAGCAAGGATTCCAGAGACATTCCGACAACCTCCCTCGAACAAGTTGAGTTATTGAACGTTCCTTACTCTCACTTCGGTACTAAGTTCCTTTAGAGCTGCCTCTTTGCTCCGAACCTTTTCATATAGCCCGCCCCTGCCTGATCGATATCCCCTTACAACTAACTTATAGTTAAAGCCTTAGGAATAGGAAGAGAAGGTAGGGATTGCTTGGATACAACTAGAAAATCTACGAATCGTAGTCCTCGTACGTCATATTCTTCTTTGCCTTCGCTCGCTAGGAATATCATCGCTATCGATGTTCCGGATAGGAAGCATATGAACAGAATCTAGGGACTTGCCAACCCCGAAACGAGAAGTGGATTTGCCTGGGGTATTTAATTCCTTTTTGCAAGGAAGGAGCAGCTATTGGATTTTGAAAGGAATCCGTAGCCGTAGCTTTGCTTTGGTTATGCGATTTGGTACCGCTCGTCTCGTAGTACTAGCTTCGTAGGCTTCGTACGTGAAAATGCCTACTTCAATGTTGAACTAAGAACTCGACCTACTATAGTTTCCTTGTCTACTGACCAACATGGCCTTGCCTGCCGCGAATCTCCATTCCAAGCTTGCTGGCTCTATTCTGACGCTTGCTTGTTTTTGACAAGTTCCGGTCTTTCTCTCTCTGCTACTCCGTGTCTACTACCTTACCAACTACTTTTTATGGCCTGTGCTTCTTCAAATCATATACTTGCCTAATATGCCTAGCTTGTAAACAACTTCCTACGCAAAACCCATGAACTACTCACCTGTCCGATTCTGGTACTTATCCTCCCCAGATGCCTACCTTATAATATGCCATACACAATAAATAAGATACTAGGTCCACGGCCCAGTTTACTGCCTATCGTCTATTTCGACTCCCAGTGAGTAACTACAGCAAGAATAGGATGCGCCGGCACGCGCACCGGCTTTCGCGCTAGCGCTCAATCCGAGCGAGTAACTACTAATGTTACGAGCACAAAAAGCTTGTTTGTTACGAACGAAAAGACTAACCTTGAACTGGAATGTCCACAAGATCTGGTAATCTTCTCTTAATTTCCTAACTCACCGGCATCACATCAAAGTTGGCATGCACGTCATGGTTTCAATTCTTGGTTTTAAATGGATAACCGTCCATACCTTAATATGGTGGGTTATGGTTAGTTGTTCTCTTTCTTTGATGCAACTTTCTTGAGAATTCTTTTCTATGTTCAATGATGTTAAAAAGAAAAGTGGTTTTTCGGCCAAAAGATACCCCGCGCTTTACTATTGAAATGCGATTCGTGCAACCTAACATGGATCACTTTATGTTCCGAGATCTTTATTACTTTTTTCAAAGAAACAGTATATGAAAGAAAATAAGTATGAGTCGTTTACGCTAGAAAAGACAGATTGCGAGACACCATGTCTTAATTTAGACAATTATCTCAGGGTTCATAACAGAGTCCGCCACTCGTGGTCTGAAGATAGGCCGGGACTCTTCCCACTGTGATCTTGTAAAAGGCCCAAGGCTATTACTAGTTAGAAGGAGGGCACATTGCTGTTTTGCGACTTTACTGAATGATGAGCCATTACTGTTTAGCGTCCTAACTGAAGGGTTGTATCGGTATTCGTTCTTGAATCAGTGACTGATAGTAAGGGCTAGTGATCAATCCATACTAGTGGACTTTTCGTATAGTAAGCAACTCTCTCTACTCCCCACACAAGAGACTCAGGGCCTAGCTCAGCAAAAGACAAGGAGAAAAAGAAGCAGGGTGAAGACATATGGCTTTAGGTACTCTTCGTGAATTGCTTTATTCCAGTTCTAGTTTCCGCTCTTCTTTCTTTCCCTCTTTTTTAAAGGTTCTCTCCTTTCTTCCCTTACTCTAGCTATTTGCTGATTTAGCAAGGACTCCTACTCCTGGGGAACTACTGATTGGTTAGAGCGTGGGCTTGAAATATACCTTTATTCCCGCCTGGAAACCTGGGATTGGAAATCCAATCTCTAGCTCTTGAAAAAAGGGATTAGAAGGTAGACCAACTACTACAAGAAAGGGCACGAGGAGATAGAAATAGGGGTACTTACGTAACTCTATCACGTCATTTGTCAAGTTTTCTTCTAATTAAGACTTTTCACGACTTATAATTCCATTCTTACTATAGGCGGCACGCGAACTTACTTTTCATGAAATATACCGGACTGCTTTGCCTACAACACGGTGGTACTATTCCATACATACAAGGGAATTACTTACTCACTCTCCCGGTTAGCGGCGGAGTCATAGGCTTACTATCCTCTTCCACTATTACCATGGCTTCTTTTGGTCTAACCGGACCACCCCGACGAATAACCAGAACGATGAGTGCCCACGTCCCAAAGATAAAGTAGCTAGAAACGGAAATCCTCGTATTTCTTTTACTACAAAACGAGGAAAAAGGCTCGTGCTCATACGTATGGATACAAAGACTCTAAGAAATCTTATACACCCGAGACAACGTTATAAGTTCAAGCATATCTCGCCCGAGACTTTACCTAGTCAGATGCCACGAATCAAGCTTTTCCTGATCTTGCCTATTGCTTTGCTCTATTTGGCTATGAATTCCCAATCACTAGACTTCTTTATCGTCTTTGCCTATCACTACCTTGGCTAGCCTATACTTGTTATTGCTCACCTCAACCTGGGCTTACTACTTTAGCTCTTTTTTTCGATTTTCATATATGGGTTGTTCAAAGATTGAACCACACATTACAACACAAAGGGCTGTGCAAGCTATTGAGGTTGGATTACACAATACAATACAAGAAAGGTGTGGAGAATAGGGCAGCTGATGCATTGTCCAGAAAAGACAAAATTGAAGGGTTTTCTTAACCCCCCTTCAATTTTTGTTCTAAAGGTTGGTATTCTGTCTTTTTCCTTTTATGATGTGTTAGTGTGTGTATGTACTTTCTGTTCAATCCAGTCGCTCCAGATCCGCCTGAGACAAAGCCTATAAGATCGTTATTAAGTAATGAATTTGCAAATAGAGAACTATAGGAATCCATCCAATTCTCGTTCTACAACAAGAAGAAGATCCATGAACTGGAACGGATGGAAGATAGCACTAGAAGTCAAAGAAATATTGAAAGGTGCGAAGCAATCACATCGCAACAAATAGGTATGTATTACTTTTAGTTTATCGCGGAACTCCACTGGACACCGACCTCCTAAAACTGACCTCTCTGCTAATTCGAACCGAGGCTTACTGCCGCTTGGTACTATACTTCTTCCTGCCAGACTCTTTCAATACCCAGCCCTCTTAAGTGTTTTCAAACTTGGCTAGTTTCTTCGAGAATGGAAGCTTTGTCCTACGGCCTGCAAATTCTTCTGCTCCTAAAGGAAGTTTCTGACCCAGCTTTAGATGATAGAGGATTTGACAAAGAGACCTCTTCCTGCCATACTGATCGACTATTCTCTTGAAATGCCATCTCATCCTTCGGCCTAGCTTTTTCATTTCTTCCTTATTGGAGAATTCAAACTGTTTCAAAAGTTTGGTACAAAGTATATACCAACTTTCCTGGCTTCCCTAGAGGTTGTATTAAAGCCGGCTTGCCTAACAGCCTGCTCTTCTTTCCCAGACGAGCGAGACGGATTGTGGATTGAGTTTGAGTTCTTTTGCCGCTTGCGATTGATTAAGTTACATTACCTGCTGCACCGAGCATTGATTTGAACGAATTAATTACCAGACTTATTGGGGAGTGTGTACGACTTAGTGGAGTGTTTCCTTTTTAATAGAATCAGAGCAGAGGATTGAATCGCATGAATGGGTTGAGCATTTTCATAGATATACCCTTTTTCTTAGGCATCGATTCTAGGATTGAAGAAAGGGGAGATTTCCCACACTTTGAAAGATTCACCTATTGGGTGGGGCGTGTTTGAATTACCTACCCGGGATTTTTCATATTAACTGTAGCTAGGGAATTGACTGACTCTGATTAATATCTTTGTCTAGCATTTCCAAATTGCCTCAAGACTGATACAGATTTTACGGAGTTAATTACCACAGGGCGGCTTGCCCTAAGAGTATAGTTAAGTGGGTCAATTCCCAGAACAGACAGGGTTTAGTCAGTTCATTGACTAGTAAATGACTTGATCCACTCATTAGCATTGAGTGTTGTCTGTAATTTACTATATTATATAATGTAGTAGTGATGAGCACTTTTACCAGAAAGAGTTGACTGAGTTAATGGATTAGCTTGTTGGCTAATCTGAATCGACTTACTTAAGTGTGGTGTTACCAGGCTTGGAAAGAAAACTTCTTTATGTGTTTGATTTCCCTAATTTACTGGTTGGCCACTCAAATACCTGCCAAGCATTCCCAATCTCTGTTTTTGTCACACAATAAGATCCAATTTGTTTAGACTCGTTAGGTTTGGTCACCCATTACCTTGAGTGAGGCCAAAGGTGTACACCTCTTGTCATGAAGATGTGATCATATCCACCGAAAGGTCTTGTTCTAAGCCCAATCCTCTCGTCTTAGGTTAGGATATCCATAAACCAACAATAACGGGAGCTTCTCCTTTTTGGTTGACAACCTATGTTGGTCTGACTAAGCCCACTATCCTAATGGGAGGGTCCCACCTTGTGTCGGGGTAAGGCTCCACCTCATCTTGGGTTAAGCTTTAAGTTGTTTGTGTTAATTCATTGCTTAATTCCACATGGGAGGGAACAAGTGAAATACTACTTTTGCCAAAGCCCATTATAAGTAAGAAAGTTCGAGCAAAGCTTATTGAAAGTTTTCGTATGACTGATTTGATTCAACAGAATCAATTCCATCCCTCCTGAGCTTTGCTAGCAATGGAAGTGGTTTCTTTTCCAATAGAAGTATCATGCCACATTAGGACATCTCCTAAGTTCCATATTGTTATCATAGCATTGAAATGCAAATTCAATAAATACTATTCCTACGATTAAGCGCCAAATCAGGGAAATCACTGGTCAAGCAGATGTAGGAGTCACAGTCAGAGAAGCCTTAGTCCCCTCACCAAAAGATTGTGAGTAGGATCTACAGAGATCGAAGTCAATGGAATGGGATCGGGTGTAGGAGCTACTTCCAGCTTGAAAGACAAGGTCCTTATTCAAAACTGGCTCCTTCGAGGGAGGCAAGAGTCACCGTCCATCCCAAAAGAAATAAGGTGGTAAACAGGGAGTATATCTGAAACCAGAAGGGGATGCTTACTTTTAGAAAATAGATCTTTTTAGTGCAACCCACTCTTATATAGTATTGAAAGCGTTAGTTCAGTCAAGCTTTCCTATTATTAGAAAATAATAAAGGGAAAGGATTTCTTCAATCCTTCTTACTCTTTCACCTATCGATCAAGCTACTTTTGTTGAACATCCGAGGTTTTCTGTTTTTTCAAATACATACCTCCACCAGGAAGCGTACTCAAAAGTTATCCATCTCTTCTTACCACTCACGTTAGAAGAACTATAATGGCAGGGAGGGGTAATCTCGCATACATATACATAGTTGGATTCTTGCTTTTCTTTTTTGAGATTCTCATTTAGAACTGCTTTCCTTGTCAAAAGCTGTAAG
>NW_024376262.1:430000-442500 GCF_016808335.1 Panicum virgatum
TCAGTGAATGCTATTTCGATCTAAGTGGTCCTATTCTCTGTCCCGTGCTAGGAAGCATTACTCCTCTTTTCATTCCAAATTCTTCAATAAGACTGATACGATTGATTGGTCTGTGCGTTTCTCTTATTACTTTTTTGTATCCCCCTGTTCCTCGGATACAATTCGATCCTTCTACGGCCAATTCTCAATTTGTGGAAAGCCTTCGATGGCTTCCTTATGAAAACATCCATTTGTATATGGGTATAGACGGTCTTTCATTATTCTTCGTGATATTGACCACATTTCTGATCCCTATTTGCATTTCAGTGGGTTGGTCTGGTATGAGAAGTTTCGGGAAAGAGTATATTACAGCATTTCTAATTCGTGAATTTCTAATGATCGCCGTGTCCTGCATGCTGGATCCTCTACTATTCTATGTTCTTTCCGAAAGCGTGCCAATCCCTATGTTGTGCGGAGCTGAGCATCTTCTATTCGCTGGGATCAAGCTTTTCCTCTGCAGGGGCCTTGTGCAGTAAACCCCCTACGGGCGGTCCCCCGTCGTCGTAAAGTAGTAAAGGTCCCCGCGAAGCTTTCGGGAAGAGGGGTAGTCTTGTGCGTAAGCATAGCATTTCTGGTCGAACCACCGAACCACACATCTTTTTTTGGTGGGAGGGTACTCCGAGTAGTGGGTACCTCGTAGGACCTCGACCCGCCTACTCTGGTCTTGTATGGATATGCAGGAAGGGGTGCTCCTAGGTGTGTGTAGGGGGTGTGTTTGTTCGCGAGAATGGATTCCTCGTCAAGTCAGGGGGGGTGTGGACACACTTGCGCGAATTCGGGTAACGGCTACAAGGGATAAAAATAAAGGAAACTGTACCCGACCAGGGATGGACGTAAACTCGTAAGCTACCGAGGGTAGGGATAATCGTCCAGGTCTTATTGTTTAAAAAAAAAGCCGCCCCGCCACAGCAGGCAGGTTAGTTCCTCTGTCGTTGCCGGAGAGTTCTTGGCGAAGAGACCTTAGGATAAGTTGCTAAAACAAACGGAGGGGAGGATCGACCCGTTCAGTAGAATTCCGAAGAAAGACTGTTGGCAGCAGGTGGAGACATTGGCCCCCTTCCAAATAAATGCGGGCAGGGTAGAGCTCGGCAGAGGGTTCGAGAATAGGGTTTTTTACGGTCGGGTCCCCTACCACTAGTCCGGCTAGCCTTCTTCGGGCAGGAAGCAGGCCGGGCCCGACGGGCGGGCATCTCCCGCAACGCAAGCTGCATTGTTCGCCACCACCCGAGAAGCAAAAGATTCGAGAGTCAAGGCGGAAAAGACAAGCATAGTGGTCTAATGCCAAGGGCCGACGACGGAAGCTCGGGACGGAGCCGTATGATGCGGAAGTCTCACGTACGGTTCCCTGAGAAGGGAGTGGCTACCCACTGGAGCTTCGACCAACCACCACCGGTCAATTTCGCTTTGGGGCCACCCCTGACTCTACCATCATTATAGGGGTATGGGGTTCGAGACAAAGAAAGATCAAGGCTGCATATCAGTTTTTCCTATATACTTTACTTGGATCCGTTTTTATGCTATTAGCTATTCTGTTGATTCTTCTCCAAACAGGAACCACCGATTTACAAATTTTATTAACCACTGAATTTAGTGAGCGGCGCCAAATCCTTCTATGGATTGCCTTTTTCGCCTCTTTTGCCGTCAAAGTGCCTATGGTACCAGTTCATATTTGGTTACCCGAAGCCCATGTAGAGGCACCTACGGCTGGATCCGTCATCTTGGCAGGAATTCTTTTAAAATTGGGAACCTACGGGTTTTTAAGATTTTCAATACCCATGTTTCCCGAAGCGACACTTTGTTTCACTCCTTTCATTTATACTCTAAGTGCGATTGCTATAATATATACTTCCTTGACCACTTTAAGACAGATCGATCTTAAGAAGATCATTGCCTACTCCTCAGTAGCCCATATGAATTTGGTGACTATTGGTATGTTTAGTCGGGCGGCGGCCGTTAGGTCACCTATTTTGAGTTATGGACACACAAGCAAGGCCAAAACATGTGTGCCGGGCGTGCGACCCATCAACCTACTAGCAATAGGGGAGAAAACTTAGCATGTCGCAACAAAAGCGTCGATTCGAGGCGTCAGCAAAACACCGCCGTCTGTTCCTAAAACAAAACCCCTTAGCGCCCCGGGACGGGAGTGGGGGACGGCCCTACGCAGACAGCAGCAGCACCGGCTCTACGAAGTCCGAATCGAATCTTTCGGTTGGCTTTCCCGTGAATAAGAATAGTTGGGCGCGGCGAAGCGAGCGCTTTTAGCTGTTTCGCTTGCTTCTTTCTTATTGTGGCGGCTATTATATTATGGCGTGGCTGAAATGAACGAAAAGCGAGATGAACCTTTCAAATCGATTGATAGATGGCCTGATCTGTTCTGATAGATCGAAAGGGAATCTATCAATAATAAGGGTTGACCTCTTTCTATCTATTGATGATACAAGATATCTATCTATTCTGGATCCATCATAAATAAATCGATATGTATCTGATGGAGTCTACATCGTATGTAGAGCGCCCAAGCGCTTTTTTGGCCTGCTCAGTTCTATTATCCATCGGTCCAATGCACTGGCTCATCTCATGGAGGGAAAAAGCAAATGTAGTTAGTTGTCTTGTTGTTGTTCGCCGCCTCGACACATTCCCCGGCATCGTCCCACACAGAAAGAAAGAGCGTGGAGCCCCGGCCCGACCTGTAAGTCCGCTAACGTAAAGCGAGGAGTTGAGCCTGAACTGGCGAACCGAAGTGACTTTCGTAACCATACTTCCTACAGCTAACACGTGTCCAGTCCAGCGGGAACGCGCAGCGCAAACGAACGTGAGCTGCTATACCGAATCCCCCGCAGGCCATCGGGGACCTAGTGGTAAGGCCATGATCCGCAGGGGAAGGGATCACTCATTCTTCTATTGGGGACAGGTGCACGAACGACAACTCCAAACGTCAGACATCCGCCGCCTATACCTACCGTTTAGGTGGCACCAGCGAGATCCAGCTAAGGTAAGGAACTTCGTGTCGCGGCTGCTCCACTCCGCTGCGGTCTTTTGAACTGAACTTCGTTGCCTTCCCGCGCGCGAAACGAATGGGCGCTGTGTCGTGGGTCAGTTTTGGGGTGGGGGGCAGAGAGAGACCAGAAGAATGATTCATTTGGATCGACGAGCCATTTCGCGAATCAATAGAATGTCTCTCTATCCATATCTATTCTATCTTTATATGACGGGCCAAAAGAAGTATTTTTTTTTATGGCATGTGAGATGATCGCGCCTAGTAGCCACATATCAGCTGCGCTCAATATGCGGGATTTCCGTTGGATCAGATCTTTCGCTTTGACGAATTTGGACCTAGCGAAAAGGACTCTAAGCCTTCGCGCAAACAAGCAAAGTAGAAGCAAGACGAGGAAGCGGAGCTGTCGTAGAAGCAGTAGCTTCCCCCGACAATATACAATACAACAGTAGCGACCATGAATAAAAAAGCCCCTAGTTTAACGAGTTCGCAGCTTTTCCCGGGCCGGAGAAGGGCAACTACTTATTGATTGATCGCCTTTCTTTGATATGTGTTCAATTTAGTACAATACAAACTACAACTAGATCAAAGCGGAAGGGCCACTCACTATAGAAGCTATAACTAGCCTAGCCCTAGCCAATAGTATAGAGTTTAGTAGTCGGCCAAACCCCCATGCTCACGACATGTTCTTGATATTGATTGAGTTGGAGGGAGTCAGAGACTACCACGGAATCCTTCCATAGTCACCCCGGTGACCTTCGTCACCAAAGCGTCACGACAGTTTCCAAGACCCCTCATATAATCTCCAGTGGGGATCAGTCGGAGCACGTAGGAATGCCGACCACTACATAAGCCGCTGGCGGAGAAAGCTCGAAGAGCTTCCCTTCATTCGCTTCGCGGGAGTCGCACACAGCACATAGCTGGAAGTCAGAGGGCCCGTACTACCTGCCTAACCCTTCGCTCCGAGGGACCGTAGAACGGAAAGCGCCTTCTAAACAACTCGGCAGAAGGGAAGGGGCCTATGTATTTGCATGACCCCTGCGGATTTGACCCTACCTACACCCGGAGCCAATCCCCTAGCGGTCCTGCCACCACGCCGCAGAACAGGAGCTCGTGTGGAACCTTGGATTTCTGGCGTAACAGCGGTGGAAGGTATAAAAATATTACGGCCGCATAACATAGGGGCCTACGCTAAGGTCGGCCAAAATATGGACACCCGAAGGGCCCGGCGCGCACAATCCTATCCTATCTGAGCCCGTCATTGCATGCACTTCGGACAGCCGCCCGTAGCATCATAAAGAGCACCTCCCTTTCGAGGTACCCAAATGGAACGGTCTTTATTTGTGTTGTTGGTTGGTCTTTCTCAACGTGGTCTATAGCACGAAAAACCATTCTTTACAAGATAGGGCCGTTCACATGAAAGAAAAGCTCAAATCCATTCTTCATGGTCGGGCGCATTTCTCCAAATCCTCCAGGATCACAAGTGGAACGCTAAGCAAGGGTGGGGAGGCTGCGAGCTCCGCGTCGAACAGAAAGAAGCAAGCAGGGGGTGTTGCCGTAGCGCGCCCCGGAGAGCAAGCGTAGGCAACCAAACAAAAAAAGGCTACAAAAGTAGCTAGCTAGCGTTTTTAAGCTGGCTGCCTTTTCTAGCGCGCGTACTCTTCTGTGGAGTCGCACGGAACGAGCCTTGTCTTCCCTCCAACGACTAGCTCCCTTTTCTTGTTCCGGTCACCCTTCTCTTGCCGTGGAAGGACTTTTGCCTGTGGTGTGGTCCAACCCGTGGGCGGAGTCGCCCTCATCCCCTCATTGCTCAGTGCTCCCTGCAGCTTCGCTGGGCTTTACCCGCGTGGACGCGGGCTTATATTCTATAAGAGAATGAAAAGCTCTCTCTTTACAATAAAACGCGAACTGCGCGGAGCCCACCCTTTTTCGTTTTCTGCCGCCACTGGGTGGCCGCTGGGGAAACACTGCCCGGCCGCCTCTCGGGAAAGGGGGGTGGGGGATGGGCCTACCTATCCCGAGGGAGCAGTTGAGAGGTTCCATATGCCGAGCCGAAGGGCAGAACTTCAGTGCGTGATCGTAGTATGTCACCTCGTCTCGTCCTCGCAGCATCGAAGAGTACCTATGCACTATGTTCCGGTTCACTGATAAGGAAGATAGAGTTGGGGTGGGGGTCTACGATGTGATACTATAGTATAGTATAGTATAGTATAGTATAGTATAGTATAGTATAGTATAGTATAGTATAGTATAGTATAGTATGCCCCGGGGAGAAAGATGCGCAACTCAAAACAGAAGCAGGAAGCGTGTTGTCAAAAATATCGGAGGTTACCAGATCTCTGAGACTACCATCGATCCGACAGAGCGGAACAACCAGAAAAAGAAGTGGAGTTATAAAGCCGTATGATAGGTGGTAACTATCTTGTACGGTTCGGGGGGTAAGCGGCGTACTCCGGGGGAATATTAGGCTCTATCGAACATACAGGGAATTGGAGGTAGCATTTTACTTATGTTAAGTCATGGACTGGTTTCTTCAGCCCTTTTTCTATGTGTTGGTGTTCTATATGACCGACATAAGACTCGACTTGTTAGATATTATGGAGGTTTAGTGAGCACCATGCCGAATTTCTCTACCATTTTCTTCTTTTTCACTTTAGCCAATATGAGTTTACCCGGCACTAGCAGCTTTATCGGGGAATTTCTAATCTTAGTAGGAGCTTTCCAAAGAAATAGCTTAGTAGCCACATTAGCAGCGCTTGGGATGATTTTAGGCGCGGCGTATTCCCTTTGGCTATATAATCGTGTGGTTTCTGGAAATTTAAAACCCGATTTCCTCTATAAATTCTCCGATCTAAATGGCAGAGAAGTTTCCATATTTCTACCTTTTCTTGTTGGAGGGGCGACCGTCCGTTGAACTACCAAAAAAGGGTAAACCAATGTGATCATAACATTGTAGGTGCTTGCGATGGGACGGATGCGACTTCCCTCATAAGTAATGGGTGGCATAGCCCGTAGCAGAAGTCCCCTTTTTTTATCCATTTCTTTATTACCCCAGAGGGGCCCGCCCTGGTGGGACCGAGAGAAAGAAAGGACGGGGGGGGCGACCATGCATGGCACTTCTCGACCGTGTCTCCGAGGGACAGTTGAACGAGCGACTCATGAATGCTGCCGGGTCGGACGAGCCAATAACTCGAACGTGTTCGGTCAGTTTTTTGAGCAAGAATCACAGCGTTACCTTACCTTCACCATGATACGGACTCCAAGTTCTTATGGCAGAGCACGAGGAGTTTCCTTCAATATGATGATGAGAATGGAAACCAGAAGCACGACTGGGTCTTCGTAGTCCGAGATCTCATACTTATATATCAGTCACAGTAACGTAAGCATGAGACTTTTTGGTAGTACCGGTGAACCAGATGGCCGCGGCGAGGGAATCTGGGACGGAGGACTCGTAATATCTCTATAGATCTGGCAAAAGCGAAAGACCCCTAACGTCAGGGGCTGACCACTGAGCTCACTCAGGCCTCGCTGGGCGGGCCAGAGTGGGTGCGAGCTGGAATTGCCATAGCTTATGGTTAGAGCAATAGGAAAGGGCCCAGCGGAGAGAACAGTCAGGATAACGAGCGCGGAGCCCGCTTGGCAGGCGGCAGGAGCTGTGGGCAAGTGCTTGCTTGGTAGGCCAACAGCCCTGTGAACCGGGCGGGGCACTCGACGAAAGGGGGCACACTGAGCAAGTACGAAAAATTGGCCCCGCGGAGCTTTCAAAAAGAAAAGCAAGGACCACTACGGGAGGTCGAACCACGGACCGGAGGTAGTAGAACGTGATCCGCACCGGTCAATATTGGATCAAACAATAGGGGACCGTAGCACTGACCTTTATTTTGCAAGACAATAGGTACTGTTCCCTACCGAGACAAGGGACACTCTCAACGGATCCTCCACGCGCTGGGCATACCATAGTTCTTCCGTGCGTCTTTATCGTGGCGGAAACAGAACAAAAGGGAAAGACCCGGCCGACTCGCCCAGGGCTCGAGGGCGAGCCATACGAGAGTGAGTCGAATTCTGTTTACGTTCTCGGTTTGGTTCGGGCCCCTCTCGATCTTTTGCGTATAAGGGAAGGGGGAAGGAGTCTAAATCTATGGACATTAATGAACCACCATTGATGGACGTTGCACATGACACGATCAATTCGACTCGACGGTCCGGTGCTAATAGAAGTCGCTTACTCTCCGTCTAGCGAAGGTGCCAGGGCAGGGCTTTTTTTTTTAGTAATAGTGGGCGGGTCTCATGAGATTTCATCTATGCCGGCCGTCGGAATCAAACGAGGGTCGAAGGACCATTCGATTCATTAAGGGGGACGGCCCATTTGTAAGGCGGGGGGGCCTGAATGAAGAGCGGACCAGACTCTTCTTTGTTTCAGCTGCTCCCACGCACGCAGACCGGAAGATCTCAGTTGTCCTGGACTAGACAAGTACGTAGAGATCTTCGTGGAACCGGGGAGGGAGTCTCAATCGATCTTTTCTAGGATTCCAACTCACGCCACGCACGAAGATTTATCTATTGATAGAGTTAAGGGCTCGGCTCCCCCGACTCTAAAAGGTTAGGTTACTACCAGCTTGCCTCTACGGAAGAGGTGTACTTTGTACTGTCTGGAGGTCATATAGATCGGAACCCGGAGCGAGTTGAACGAAAGCCTTACCCACTGCTACAACTACTGGCGCTTCAAAGGGCTTAGATTCTAAGGTAGGGGTGTCAGCCGTGAAAGCCTTTGGTACTTTAGTAAGGCGAGCAGCCCTTAAACAAAATCAAAGGCGCGACCATCCCCCCTTCCCCTATTTTAGCATTTCATTCTCTATTTGGCCCGCCTCATGAAAAATGATAGGCCTATTGATTCGAAGTAAGTACGAAAGGGTCGGTCAATAGCATAGCTCTTTTTTTTTTCTCCTTTCGAAGGAAAGGCCTTCGCATTCTTAATCTGGTAGGGCCGGACGGCTTTGTTTGCCCTAGCTTGGCGAATCGCGCCCCTGACCGTTCTCGCGAAGTCTTTGCAACGGCTGGGAAACCAGTCTACGAAGCTAAGCATATTGCCACGCCGACCATCAAATACGAGATTGGGCCCCTTCTCAAAGATGGAATGGCCCAGCCCAATAAAGGAAGGTTAACGTACGCGATGCCTTCCATTTGTACGAATCGCTAACATACCACGCACGACCGGACGTAGAGCCAAAATTCACTGGCAGACCGAGTCGGGCGCAGGTGCCAGATCCTCAAAGTAAAGTATCGATCAGCCTAGTGTACCAACCACGTGGTACGACGGGCACTCAAAGACCTGGCGAATGAGGGCCCACCCCACCCAAGAGCGCTTATGTCATATGGGAACTATTGGCTGGAAACAATCCTTATGGTTTTGATATCCGGTTAGAATAATAAGAAAGAATCAAAGTCCAGGTTGGTTGGTGAGCCTAGTGATAGGAGACTATCTAGCTTGGTTCGGAGAGCACTTGTTGGGTTTAAGATTAGTTTTTTGCTAAATGTTAAGGCCTAAATGCTGAACTATTGACCCTACTTGTTCGGATGGGTGTTCACCCCAAAGTGTTCCCGGACTGCATGCATACATCCGTAAGTAACTTAGTGCAACATGGCAAATTTCATTGAGAGGAATCAGCAAAGAAAAGAAATCTTCTCCGGGTGACTGGATCGCCCCGGAACCACAAGAATCCTTAGAATGGGATTCCAACTCAGCACCTTTTGTTTTGAGATTTTGAGAAGAGTTGCTCTTTGGAGAGCACAGTACGATGAAAGTTGTAAGCTGTGTTCGGGGGGGAGTTATTGCCTATCGTTGTCCTCTATGGTAGAACCCGTCGGGGAGGCCTGAGAAAGGTGTTGTAGCCTCGGTTGACATCGCACCTAAAAAGAGAAGGCATTCCATCTTGTAACTACTTATTATAGTAGCCAGTACAATTCCCGAGGAAAGGAAATAGAGCTGATACCGGGATAAGCTATCGATACTGAAACTGAATGTACCCAATACTTTTCCCTTATCCTAGTTCCGACAAGTCAATAGCACCAATCAGCAAAGCAACATATCTGTTTTGTTTATCTTTTCCGAGCTCGCCCTTACGATTGAGATTTATACATTTTGAAGGGAAGCATCGAAGGGGCTATTTCCGGGTGTCGTACTGATCTGATCCGTAACTGGCGATCTGTCCTTCTTCTTTCACTTGGTTTTTCTTCCCTTCGGCACTCCTTAACTCGGAGATACTCCTTCGGTACTACTTGGCTACTACTTGAACAGAAGGGTTTACTCCCACCCATCGCTCAACTCTTTCTTATTCACACACGCCTACAGATATGTTGGAAGAACAAGCAAGGGAATAATTGGGTTCTTATGTGTCGCCATCAATTGGATCTATTCTACCCAGTAGACCTTTGCAAAGAAGAAGAAATGAGGATCTACTAGCCGATCACGAAATAAGCTCACTCGTGGTCCCTACTGCTTATGGGACAGTGATCGAATCAGTTCAACTGGTAGATGAAATGGGAATTTATATGGAAGCGCACGAGGGGAAGCAAAGACGGGGCGAAGGGATTACGGACCGGGCTTTCGATACGCTGGATTTGATACCTTCTGATATTGCACTAGAAATGGAATAGAGGAGGAAGAGGCTAGGTAGGCTGTAGTAGCGCATGCTGGAAAGCTAGTCAAGGTTGTTCGACAAAGCACATTAGCAAAGGTAGTTATTTCAGTAACTTTATCTGGTTTCAATCCTTCCGTTACGAGATATCCTTTCGTACAACGGCACTGCTCCTCAGCAAATCTAATCCCAATACGAATTCCAGAATAATGCTATAACGGAGCCTTCCTTTCCAATCGAATCTGTATCCTCTGTTTCGAAGAAAGCTATCCCCACACCTGCCTCAAGAAAAAGAAGAAGCAATTCTATTTTCTATTATAGTATGATAAGGAAAGTCAAGCGGACCCGTACCCAGTAGTAGATTTCCTTGAATGAGGATTCTCGGGCAACAACGCATATGACGAGCGATAGGTCAAAGCGAAAACTGATCAAGAAGCTTTTCAATGATATAGATGGCGGGTAGGGAGTAGCTCTTTTCTTTAATAAGGCAATTTTACCATAATCCAAAACCTATAGCCGATCCATCCATCCAATCCGGGGTCCAGTTCTACCCCCCACAAAGGTATCAGACTACTGAATCAAGGCAACTCGCTTTCCAATGAGTAAAGTAAAGAGAGTCCTCCTTAAGATCTGACTGATCTGTCAGGCTGAGCTCAAAGTTCAGTGTTCTAGGCGAAGCGAAACGAAGGCGCGCAGCGAAGAAAAATTGCGTAGCGTAGCAAGTATTTCTGATCAGCGGATTCTGTTTTCATGGGCGGCACGCCGACACAATCTCAAATCAAGAATCACACGGCTATGAGACTGAGAATTAGGCGCTAGAGGCGCTCTCTTTTTCTCTGCCTTTGGTCAGCCTGGTCACCTTCGCACACACCTTTCTTTAACAACACAGTTAAAGGCCTGCTGATAGCTCCATACCCTGGTACAAACCTCCAGTAATAACCCCAGCAACCCTTCAACCCTCGGAGTTCTCTGACATTGGCTGGTTCTGGCCAAGCTGTCATGCCCTCTACCTTGTTTGTATCAGTAGATACCCCAATTTCATAAATAATGTATTTCCTTTATTCAATTCACTATGTAACGAAGTTGATAAGCTCACGCAACCCATTCTAGAATATTAGAGTAGGGAGTATCGAACTGCCACTAGTACTAGTACAGCTATCTACGAGAAAAGGAAACGATCAAACCGCCTACACCTATTCCATTGGTTAACTATTCCGGTTCTATTCTTGAATCGTAGTGAGCTTGCCTCAGAGCACCGAGCAAACAGCTAGCCAGCTTCTCCTACAATTAATGCTCTACAGCTTTGTAATTTCCCTAGCTTACCACAAGATAGAGTTTGAGCCTTATTGGATAATACATATCTTTCGACACCTGAGAATTTAGAGAACCTTTGGTAGAAGGCACTATCTTACCTACTTTGGTTCTGATGTGTGGGGTGCTATTGGCTTTGTTTGAGGATAAGTTCGTTTTTCTGGCTTATTCTATTTACCACTATTCTTTGACTTTACTTTGAGAAAAAGAGAAATGAGAGTTTCGCCACTTTTGTCTACGCTACTGGTACCTGGTTGGAAAACGATTCGAGAAGTGAGAACTAGCGACGAAGGGCGCTGCTGTGCTTATTTTCATGCCAACAGCCTTCTATCTATCTGGACAGACTTTGAACAAAGGGAAACGTAGAACTTGAAATTATTTATTCAAAGGCTTGACTTTGATACAAGTAGCATGGTAGGAAATATACTTGGTCTCTTTAGGGCTGTACCTAGTATAGCATTGTTATAGGTACTTTTGATCTGCAGATTGTACTAGTAACTATCCCCCTGAGCTTTGTGTTGATACTCCCACCAATAAGATCATAATCCCAATATCTGAAAAAAGAGATTCTAACAGTAGAACTAGTCAAGAATTAACTAAGAAAAATAAGATTTAAGCTGTAGGCAAGAAATCTATTGTCATCTATTCAATGAAAACACATTATTTCTTTCAAATAGAACTATATGACTATCTTCGGTGCTTACTGGCACAAAGCAAGTGGGAAGATCTGTAGTCAACTTATTCTGGCCTAGGTAACCAGGACGAGATATGTTGTAACAAGCCTAAACTTATTATTTGATTACTTTGCTTAAGACATGCAATCAACAACTTGATTTTAATAGGAAAGACAGAAAGAACACTCCTTGCTTTGATTGGTAGCAGAAGGGAGGGCGCGTTGCCTGCCTTCATTTTTCTTGGATATTCAACACTTGCATATGAGAGAACTTCAAACTACTTATTTGCAACAGCAAGCTGAATAATAGAATAAATAAGCAAGGAAGGAATAGGAAGGAAAGAAAGAATAGGGTTGTCGCTGATACGCTGTTTGGATTAGATGTCGCAATATCGGTTGTAGTATTTCCGCTCTTTCTATAAGCTAAGAGAGATGTCGCATAATCGGTTGTTCATGATCTTATAATTCATGGACCAAAGTCGCAAATCGCTTGTTCTCATTCAAGCATGAGTTCGTTCAAAGTCGGCAAGGGGAATCAGAGAAAGGGCAGTTTAGTCAACAATCATGACCATGGGAGCATTTGTTCGCTTTCTAGGTACCCCCGGACTAGTCATCGCCTTTGAGCTGGGAAAAGCATTTACCCGGAGTCGGCTATTCCTGATTCAGAAAGGAAAGGTATGTCTACCCACATACCTTTCCTCCCACTATCTTTCTTAACTAATTAACTCTGCTCTGGGACTAGTTTGAAAAGAATTTCCTGCGGCCACTCAATTTCGAATAATTAGTGTATTCTTTCTTTGGACATTCGTTTTTTCCACCGGAGTTGTTGAGCTGTAGAACTTATAAG
>NW_024376262.1:447500-467500 GCF_016808335.1 Panicum virgatum
AGGCCTATCCTCCTTGGGCTTATCCCCTAACTACTTCCACGGAGCCATATTCAAGGTGGTTGACCTACTTCCTCGGGTTGGAATCCTCCGTTTTGGAATACTTTACCTCATCCGTCCTGTGACCTATCCTCAGCCTCAGTCGTAGCCTGATCCACTCTCTTTTTCCCAGCAAGTGAATGCGAGTCCAGTTCACCCTCGGCCTCGAAAACCTGTGAAGTACGAGGAAAGAGTAGGGATCGAGTGTGAGTTCCGATCCTCTCTTCCCAGGCAAGAATGAAATTGGACGGTCTCAGCCCAGAAAGTGAAAAGAACGAGATCTAGAAAGAATTCTACTAGCTGAACGAGGCTGTGAAAGAATCTCTGTCAGGTGGTGCAGATGAATAGAATAAGCCAAGCCCTGCTTTTTCTCTTTTTAGCCTTATCCGCTCTTGAATGGCATTTCATCTCGCATGTAGAAAACAGCGCTCATTGTGTATAGCTATCATTGAACTCTCAATAATAACTTAAACAAAGAAAGTACGTAATGGCCTCAGGCCTGCTCTATTACATCGACCACCTTCGAGTTCTCTATATGCGAAGAGCCTGGAATGGTGATAGAACTATCGGAAACTACCCAACGACGAGCGAGCCTGAGATCGCCTACCAGTCATTCCATTGCTTGAAAAAGTTAGCCTGGATCTTAGGAGGAAGGATTGAAGAGCTCTAGAGAAGGTCTGGAAAGGATGGTCGGCCACTAGAAAGCAACAATTCAGCTGGAAGTTTGGACACATTGGCTCTCGTCTTAAAGTTCCCATTGACGACCAAAGGATTAATTCCTCATGGAGGAAAGCCTCACTACCGATGCTTTACTTTCGGCTCCATTGATCTTACTCAAACCTAAAGAATACACTGTCTTGCTCAATGTGCAAGGGATCATTCTATAAACTTGGTCTTGGAAAGCCTATCAAGAGTAGCTCGGCATCGGGAATCTATGAAGGAAGAATACCCCTTTGCTTTCTTAGGGGAATAGCCGCTCTTTTATCAGAAGCGAGATTACCGGTCTGTCTCCTTAATAAAGAGTCGAGGAATAGGAGGAGAATCCACTGGCACTCTTAGCAAGAAGGAGCTCCCCGAACAGTCATGCACCTAGGAACGAATGTTCTTGTGGAGCCTGTCGAAAATCCTCTTTATGTGATACCGACGCGTATTTGCTACTTTGTTGCTTATGATGATCCGCGCGGTCGACAATAACGAAGTGCTGACTGGTACGTTCTAGGTGGAGTTTCTCTTGAGTGTTGTTTTGCTTTTTCTATAAACATTGCTATCGCTTTGTTTTTGAATTAGTGTTCCCGGGTTTCATTATTAGATCTTATCTTATTGGATTTGTTGTGAGCGCTGGTCCTATGGGTCCAATAGAAGTAAGTAGATGGAGAGATCAGCCACAAACGATTTTCTTTCTAGTTTTGTCGTATCACATGTTGATGACTTTGTGAAGTATTGATCAGTGAACCATTGCGGGCGGGTAGCGAGAAAGCATTATCTATGTCAAATCTTTGTCTCAAACCAGCAAGATGTGGTGGAGAATGCGCGTTAGCGCAACGGCTTTCGCGCTAGTTGCTCAATCCGTTGCTTGTTTGGAGAGAGTACCATTATGGTGTAATGTAGAGTGTGTAAGCAATCATAGGCGACTCTCGAGAGAGCTGTCTGCTTCACACGGCCATGCTCCATTGCTTACTCCTAGAGCGGTATCTTTTGAAAAAGAACTAAACTGCTGAATTCAATCATGTCAATGCAATTGCGAGTTTTATCCCTCGTAGAATTCCCGTACCCCAGGCTTGTACTGATTCGCACCATACTGTAACCCCCGGTACCTGTGTGAGAGTATCATCCACAACGAAAGAGCCGAGGCTGTTTGGAAGGATCTCAATGAGCGCTTCTCCCATGGAAAGATCACAAAGATCTATAAATAAAGCCGGGCAACTTCAACAAGAGCAATTCTCGGTTAGCTCTTCTTTCACAAAACGCAAATCCTTTTGGTATGAACTTATCCTTCGTACTCTCTTCTGTCCGTTTTCACTCCTTTTAGCTGCTGGAGCTGTTTAGCTTCCTTCCATGCGCTTGGCATAGGCTACGTCAAAACGGAGATACCTGGGATCATCAGGAGAGGAACCTATACTTTTTACATTTATTCGTTGGAAGGAACAGGGAAAAAGCGAATATGGGTGTCTCCGCTTTTCAACAACTCATAGAAAGTGTAGTTTTCGTTATTCATGGAAAAAGTACTTTTTGTGAATATCATATTTAGTACGATTTCTTTATAAAGAAACGATTGGTTCGGAGCTGGGCATATTCACTTAATAGAAAGAGAAAGAGCATAGATAAACGTTTATAACAAAAGAAAGAGATACCTGGACAAAGAGACATGCTTTGCCCTCCCGGATGGATGAATCGGTGAACTGAGAGATAAACAAGAGTTTCCATTATTAACGTTATGATATTATCGATATCTGCTTTTGTGTGCACAGCTTCGTACACAATTTTATTAGAACTCCAAACCAAATCCTATCGGTAAGTTTTGAAATCTACATATTTTCCAAGAAAAAGAAAGCGGCGGAGCTGCTATAGACGCTTTGATTGGCTGGAGACAGAGATCTCTCAAGTGTGCAGTGATAGATCTTTAGAGATAGCCATACTGATGAAGTCGGCCCAAGCAATGCCCAAAGAATCCCATTTCTTTCTTGGTTGGACTAACCCAACCGGCAATTTCCGTCTTTCTGAATTGGGATAGTCAGATTCAGTCTTTCTTTCGTATCAAAGTCAGTTCTTTCCTTGATTCTTTCTTTTCGTGCATGACCTTTCTCGAACTTTCGAAAAATGATAGAATTGACTTTTCCGCAGCCACTATTTGGACTTCTCCTTTTAAGCTAAGCAATTATGAACGGAACGGGCAAGAGTGATCTTCAAAAGCCCAGGTTGGCTTTCCCACTTCCAAATCCGTAATAGTAAAGTAAGAGTAAGGTGCGGATAGCGGACAATTTCCATAATAGATAGCTAAAGTGCTTAATCCTGAGAAGATGGGAGACGTCGATTGTTAGAGTACTCTTGACAAGTGCATTTCTCAAATTCTAAAAGATTGAAAGCATGCCTGCCTGTTTGTTCTTTTCAGTTCCAATCAACCTTCTTTTTCTTTTTGAATCCAAGCAAGAGGATGCGCGTTAGCGCAACGGCTTTCGCGCTAGTTGCTCAATCCGTTGCTTGTTTGGTAAGATTACCGAAATTGGATTTCCTATGCTTGCTAGATTGATAAGCCAGAGAGGTAGTCGGGGAATTGGTAGTCAGGGTCGGAAAATCATCTGCTTGTAAATTATTTTTGTAAAAAAAAGTAGTACTCGTCCCGGAATAGGCGTTATGACAAAGAACAAGAAGAAAAAGGGGATGTTTTGTTAATGGGAACAAGGAACTGTTTATAGCTGTCGCGATATAAATAACTATACTCATCCGAGCCGCAGGAACATGTACATACGAAATACGAGAATTTCCACCTTGTTGAAGATCTGGTGGTGCTACCCGAAGACTTAAATGAATAGCCATCGCTGTTAAGAACAACCGATGCCTTATGTGTATTGGATCCGCTCTTCTGTTAGCATGAACACATGAATGAGATTCTATTCCTCTTCCTTATTCAGCCATAATATCACCCCCCACCCTCACCTTTCTTAGGACTATCAAGCCTTCTCGAATTAGGTCTATGGGTACGAAGGCCTCTCGAATTTTTTCTACGGTAGAAGCTTTGAACGTAGACCCGGATACAAATCTTTCACTCACTGAAAAGTGAAAACCTGTGACTATATCGTCCTGAAGACGGATGCGACGGGAAGAAGTGGCATTTAGAAGTGTTGCTGACTTTACATTTAGGTTTCGGCATAACAAAGCTTGCACTGTCTTTTCGCACTTAGGCGCACAGCGTGCCGTTGGTAATGATTCTACTACGGTGCTGCAAATTCGCAAGCTGATCCTAAGTAATCGTTGTTGTTCATTGGATTCCTCCGGAATGACTTCGTTAGGATTGAAGAATTGCTGCAATTCTTCCTGAATAGACTCGATTCTCCCGTCGAGAGTTTCTTTGAAAGTCTTACCTAAACTCTTCCGACTGAATATGAGAAAGCCTATAAAACAACGAGCTACTATCATTTCTTCATTATAGATTGAGATCTTCTTCGGACTTGATGCACAAATAGATGGAATAGCAGCAAATAGCATATTTCTATCCTTCATATCCGTTGAACTCAATCTCATCATAGGGTAACTACATCTTTTGAAGCTCTGCTCCCGAAAAGAGAAAGGAGACTGAGATAGGGGTTGTCCTTGGTTTTTCCAAGGAAAGCCTTCTTTTCTTTTGAGAACGTAAACATGAACGGAAGTAGCGTAGGACACCCACACTCGAAGAAATGGATCGATAAGAACAAACCGAACCTACACAGACAGAGAGATATTGACTTTTTTCACATCTGTAACTACTTCACATTTATTTATTTTGGAATTTCTCATTTCATTTAGGATTCCCCCTCGGGGAAATGGAAAAGTCCTTGAGGCTTGGCGGCCCCGGTCATCAGAATATTAGCAAAACAAATTGCAAATTTTGCAATGTCCAACATTGAGTCAGGCCATGGTTGATCTGTCACCAATGACTCCTCAATGTCTAGTGTTTTTGTTAATAGAGGATTCTTAATAAGAATTTTATTGAGACTTGAAAGGATCTCACTATGATCAAATTGTGAGAACGTGAAATCTGCATCTACCAGACATCCGCGCTGACAAAAAAGTTTATAGTTCGAAATCACATGAAAAGTAGTTTCTCTAGTGTCATCCTTTAGAGGCCGCATCGCCCACCAAAATTGACATCCGACACCTTCCGTAAATTTCATGATAATTCGAACTCGATTTCCAAATCCTTCTGCAAATATATCACAATAAATCTTCGGACGCTGGAGGAATTTTATGCAATTCAATAGGCTTTGTTGCATTGGATTTGGACATGCAGAATCAACCAATGGTGGAGCCTTTGGACATTTTGTCTGTGAAAACAGCTCCCAAACCTCCCACCAGGTTGTAGGCAGGGAACTGCTGCCACTTGATTCACCGGAGCCTAATCCAATGCAATCATTGTCTTCATTCACGAAATTAATCACATAATGGAAACTACAATCTGCGGGCAGTAAACCCATATATTTGAGAATTTCGCTACTTAGCCATCTTTTTCTATCTTTTTGAGCTTTCGCTAGAGATTTAAGCATACATTTAAACAGAAAATCTTCCCCAGCCGAACGACTACTAAATGCTCGGCTAAGTGCTCTCCCCTTTAGGCTTTGTATCATTCTATCTCTCGTCATCACTCGATCAAACCCGAGACTTGACATTGTTTCACGCTTTTCCGATGTAGCCATTCCCAACTTTTTAATTAGTTTCATGCTTCGCATTTTACTTCTATTGACTTTTTAAGAAAGAGATTATTATTCCTTTTCTCTTCTGCTATGTCGAAGAGATTTACTTATTTGCCGCTCCTTGGCTGTCAAACCTTCCAATTCGAATTTGAAATTCCATTCCAAATCCCACCCCCAAAGACAAGCGGCGATGATCCGTACATCGAACGCCTGTTTTGAGAAGAGGGCATTGCTAGGATGGTTTGATCGAGGGTCACGACCAGACTAGACCCACACATCCTAGCAACGTGGACTATCCTACTGAGCTAATGAAAGAAAAATGACACGAAGATCGACATGAGCTAGACATGGATGTATCAAGCCTTTCCTTATGTTCTCTCATACAACCTCGCATAGGAAGGGATTACTTAACCACGTAACTATACCCACTCGGGATAGGTGTGAACGCATTCACACAATCCGGGATGAATAAAAGGAATATCTCTAGCAAGGGAATGTGCTTTCGCACTCAATCGAATTCCCAACACTAGCCTGGTGAACTAGTGTCATCATATGCATTTCCAGGATTAGGATTTGGAAGAAAAGAATAGGAACGGAACAGCGGAACAGCGATAGCGAATCGGAATAGGGAAGGCGAAGTAGGTTTTAAAGCAAAGGGGATAAGCTGGATAAAAACCAAAAGGGCAGCTGCCCCGCTGGGCAAACGAACTGGCGAACTGGTTTAAAAACTAGGGAAAGTCCAAGTGGTATGAATCAAAGTTTGCTCTAAAGCTTAGTACCTGTCCTTTGCGGTCTAATCGGAGCTTAGGAATGAATAACTCACCCTATCCCTTCATATTGATAATCGTAAAGCGTATAGTACTCAGGCTTGAAATCGGAAGTGTTTAGCCATTCCGAGGCCCGTTTGCGATGGTCCAAAAGCCGGCCCTCAAGCCTCTCTTAGGTTCAAGTTTGAATCTATTCGCTCCGCCGTCTAGTTATCCACGAGCAAGGTCTCCCTACTTGAATGTGTGATGTCCGTACCGTAGGGTATCATCGTAGTTCAAGCATGTGGGTGCCTATGTCTCGTTGTGTTAAGTCAAACACGAGAGTATAGCCTAGATGCTAGGAAGAGGAAGACTCTCCTCGGGGAGGAGAGGCTTTCTCGGAAGTAGGGTATTCTAGGGAACCGTACCTGTTTTCCGACCCGAACCCTTAGCCGCCTTCCTAGGAAACGGACTAGCTTCGCTCGAGGATAGGAATAGCTCTTGCGCTAGGAATTGATCGCCCCTCGCTATGGTACGAGACCTCCACCAAAAGCAAGTATTGGAACCTCCAATGGGAAACCGAGGAAAAACAGATACGAATCTTTGAACGGAAGCCGAGTAAAGGCAGTTCAGCTTCGACCTTTGCTTTGAACTGGGGGTAGCATTATCAAAAACCATTGCTCGTAAAAGGGATCTCTCTCCTAAAAGGCATATCTCGTACGCTAGGGAATGTGCTTCGGCTTCTGCCTTGTCCCGAGTGCACCCTAGAGAATTTTTTTAAGCAAGTATTGGCGTAGGAGGAGCTCGTTAGCGTACTAGTCCTGGGGCAAACCCTTTGCTTCAATTGATGATTCGTATTAACGCTCTAGCTCGTCTCTATCGCTAGGTCTAGGAATAGCTCTAGCGCAATCCGATCTGTTTGGAGGGGTGTTCCGTTATTTCCGTTAAGCCGTGTAGCAATCCGATGAAACCTTAGCTAATGTGCTTTGCCCGAGGATACGATGCAAATAGCAAGTAGAGGCAACCGTTCCTGTGTATTAATCCCTGGCCGTTGATTTGATTGGTTTTAGCCGTTGGAAGTTGCAATTCCAACTATTTAATTAGATTTATTGGCGTACGTGGATAGCACTAGGTAAAAATAGCTCGTATAATCTCTAGCTCGTAGGCCAGAACTAAAAGGGAAAGCGACAGGTCTAGCTCGAATAGCGCTAATTCGTATTTAGTATTTACAACGTAGTATTTAACTAAATCGTCTTGTTCGTAGGATTCGTAGCGTCTTGGTTTCGATCAATGTCATTTCTCAAATCTAGGATGGGCTTGCCATAGGAGAGGTGGGAGCCGTTAGCCGTTCTTGGGATTACCGGTGCCCAGGAAAGAATGGATGAAGCAATGCCGGTACTAAATTGATCAAACATGATGGTGATCTGCTACCCACCTACTCTAATAGAAGCACTACAGGGGTATCAACTATTGAAACAAATGCTCAAACCAACTATTCAAATAGCAGGCTTTATCTTTCTCACTCGTCGTTTCGTTGGTCTTTTATTGGTCATTGATTGTTTAGTCTCGTGGAAGCAACCGATGCTTTGGTCATTCGACTCCTTGATGCCAGTCTGTGCTTGCTGTCATGCTGGCAAAAGCGGGGGTTTCGGCCGGTTTTACCTACTATTGGATTTGAACCAATGACTCTCGCCGTATGAAAGCGATACTCTAACCGCTGAGTCAAGTAGGTCAAGCTGAGTCAAGTCAGAGAAAATCGAAAAAAAGAGAAAGCCAACCAAAGCGCAACCAGAGTTCCCCGCGGGGTGGAGCGCTAAGAAAGAGAAAGCGTTATCGCTATACGAAATGAAGCTGCGGCTAGCACGCTAAGATAAACCACTTGGTTTAGGCTCCTGCTTAGTGGCGTGTGATTTCAACACTATTCCAGAGGTATATGACAAAAATGGTGGGAGAGACCTCTATGTTCCTCAGCTTAAATCATTCTAAGATTGTTTACAATTCTGTCATCTATTTGACATGAGGGCTAGAGGGTGGTCTTGGAGCAAGAAAAGTGTTGAGTCCAGGCGCATTATGGTACGACTGAGACTGAGTTGGGCAGGAGCAAGCGGTTGGATTGGCCTGACTCTTCAAGACCAAAGATACTCGGCTTCCTCTTCATCAAGTCACGAAATTCGACCCTTAGTTAGCTGCACCAAAACTAGAGTAGGGCCAAGCAAAGCCTAGGATGAATCTCTCTTCTAGTCTAGCTTCCGCTTACACTGAAGCTTCCACTCCCATATGGGCAAGAAGAGCTCCTTCTCTTTTTGCCAAAGCAAAGACTCGCCTTTCTTCTTTTCTGGCGGGATATGAAGACGGAAGCATGAGGACTGAGATGAATAGCCCATCCTTTAGTGAGCTGCTGAAAGACGTGCTGTTAGCCAACGCGAGTCATCAGTATGCAGGGAATAGGGTAGGTTAGCATATATAAAGGACGTGAGATTGAAGCAAGAAAATCTCTTCCTTCCCCTTCCTATGCAAGCCTGATTAGCTAATGGAGACAGAACGGAGTCATTTTCCCTATAGAGCGATAGACAGAACCAAGGCGAATCTCTCTGTTAGACATGATGACTACGTCATGTTTTCTTTTGCTGGAAAGCATCCACTCGGCCTTCTTCCCCAGTCTACCACTGATGGCAGACTAATCCCTCAATATGAAAACAATATCGAAGCGAGGACAGAGTTTTTGATCTCTGTTTTCGAACCCGAGACCTTTTGCTCAACCGTGAAAGGCTTTGACCATTCCCAAGAAAAAAAAGAAAAATCTATCATCCAATTTGATCTCTAAGATAGACAAAGTCTGGTTCACCAAAGAGCCTTATCCTACGTCACTGCCTGACTTCCATCTCCTGACATCGGTACTTGTTTTCTAGTTTGCCCAGGAAAAGTGGAATTGAAACCTGCCGCACGCGTTCAATAGTATGCGCTGCTGCTGGTCTTTCACTTGGAATGGAACAGGTATATCTCTTTGGCCCGGGGAATCCCAAACAAAATGTCGTCGGCGTATCGCGCATAGTAGATCCTGAGTGACCATTAGCAGCCAGCCAGTGCCATACCAACTCTGCCTCACCAGCCAGCGAGCGTAAGAATGGAGCGAGCGAGCAGCCTGCAACTATGTAGCGAGCCTATTTGAAATGATGCCAGACATTGCAATGAAAGAAAAAAACTTTCCTGTCTGTGTTATAGCTAGGACTTGGATGTTCCGGAATCCTCTTGCCGAGCTGGAACGACCCATCTCCTATTTCTGCTTCCAACGCCTACACGTTGAGTCTCAGTTACTCGAGAAAGACTTATTCATAGTGGAGATAGTCAACCTCCACCAGCAAGCAGCACCGGAGTGAATCCTTTCGATCTTTTTTGAGAGGGAAAATGATAATGAAAAAGGAGAAAAAAAAACGCTGAGAGATGGGACCTCCACGACTTCTTCTAACGCTAGAAGACCACAGGAAGAAACCCGGGACCAGAGCATGTCGTGAAAGACGCACACGGGGCGGGCGTGCTTCGACCGTGTCTCCGGGGCACAGTTGAATGTAGATATCATGAACGCGAGGATCCGGGAGAAGAATGCCAAATCTCAGGAAATAGGAATTAGAGGCTCGAAAACAAAGTCTGCTTTCTGAGCAAAAGGCTTTGTAAGAGAAGTTGACCCAAGTTTTGTCTGCTCGTGAGAAGACGGAAGAGGAACTTTCTGAACTGCTCGGGCAGGGTCACCAGTTGGCAAATAGCATTCGCGCCTCCCATCCGCACGTGAGAACTTGGAAAGCTCAACTGTCATCGGCTCGAAGCACACTTTCGCAGACTGATCTGCTTAGACTTCGGGCGTTGAGGCTTAAAGGGAAACCACGCAAAGCTCCGGTGATCCACTCTATTCTATGGCAACCTCCACCTCCTGGATGGATTCAAGTTAATACAGATGGATGCTCGAGAGGTCAGCCAGGACCATCGTCATGCGGAGGAATCTTTCGAAACAGCAGAGGTACATGGATGCTTTGCGCTTTCGTTGGGCAGCGGATTCGCATATCAGGCAGAGTGGGTTGGGGTTATGACGGCTATCGCTATAGCACACTCCAAGGGCTGGAAATACCTCTGGATCGAGTCAGATTCTACATATGTTGTTTTTTTATTAATATTAATAAGTCAATGGCATCTAGGTAAATTGCTTACTCTTGCTGTGACTAATAGTTGGCCTATTCGCCAACTCGATGTAAATAACGCGTTCTTGCAGGGTTCTTTAACTGATGAAGTATTCATGGAACAACCACCTGGGTTTGAAGACTTTTTGACTCCTGATTATGTTTGCAAGTTGCATAAGCCTATTTATGGCCTTCGGCAAGCCCCTCGTGCTTGGTATAACGAGCTTCGTACCTGACTTTTTTAGTATCAGAAGGATTCAGCATCTCACATTCCTCATTGTTTATACTTAACTCCCCATTTTCGGTTATTTATATACTAGTTTATGTTGATGATATAATCATCACTGGATCCGCAGCAGCTGAAGTGAATGCTTTTATCTCTACTCTTGCCAAACGATTCTCTATAAAGCCAGCTTTCTTATTTCCTTGGAGTTGAAGCTCACTACACTGCTAATGGCTTGTTCTTATCTCAAAGGAAGTATATCAGTGACCTCTTGCATCGACTTAACATGGCTGATGCCAAGGCTGTCTCAACGCCTATTGCTACTACTGAAGTGCTTAAATTATCAGATGGCTCGCCACCGGCTGATCAAAAATTATACCGTCAAGCTCTTGGGTCCTTACAATATCTCTCTTTGACTCGTCCTGACGTCTCCTTTGCCATCAACAAGCTCTCTCAGTTCATGCATTGCCCATCCACACTTCATTGGTGTGCTGTAAAACGCCTCCTCCGATATCTAGTTGGCACTCTTGACTAAGGTCTCTTGCTCCGTAAGAATTCTCCTCGCACTCTTCACGCATTTGCGGAGGCCGATTGGGCCGGTGATCCTAATGATCGAACTTCCACTTCAGCTTATGTTGTTTTCCTTGGAGCCAATCCTATCTCTTGGAGTTATAAAAAGCAAAAGACAGTTGCTCGATCCTCCACCGAAGCCGAATATCGGGCCATTGCCTCCACTGCCGCTGAAGTCAATTGGATCATGAATCTTCTTCAAGAGCTGAAAGTTCCAATCTCACCCACTCCAGTCATCTATTGTGACAATGTAAGTGCCACTTATGTTTGCGCCAACCCCGTGTTCCATTCTCGTATGAAGCGCATTGCCATTGACTTCCATTTCGTTCGAGATCAAGTTGCTACTGGTAAATTGCGTATTTCTCATGTTCATACTTCTGACCAACTTGCCGATTCACTTACTAAGCCCGTGCCTCGCCGGCACTTTCAAACTCATCGGAACAAGTCCTCAATGGCCAGCCAATCTTGCGGGGGCATGATTCAATTCTAAGCTAAACCCATTCAACTGCTGTAAAAAGGTCTGAGCCCTGCGTTGATAGAAAGAGCGCTCTTTTCATGAAACTAGAAATCTCGTAAGAGAAGAAGTGAGAAATCGGATCGACAAAGCACCATTTCCTCCGCTCAAGGAAAATCAATGCCGAAGACTGACAACCAACATAGATTTAACAGTGCCTCTGAGTTATCTCGTACTCGCGGTTTGACCTACCCAACCAGCAACTGAAGTGGAAGACTGACTGACTCAGGTGTTGGCTTTTAGCTCACCTGCCAGTCAATATTCTTATTAGACCCGTGTGACAATGGTGTTTCCAACACAAAAAGTATGGTATACTCAAGTAAAGTACTAGCTTCACCGGAAAAACAACTGTAACTCATGTGTGATCGCGGATTCCACGGTAACTGTTGTAGTTCCAGCTCTACATTAGGAGCATAGGGGCTCTATCTACATACAGAGTTTGACCCACGGTACGATGCAGCTGAAAAAGGTAAGCCGGTTAAGTGCTTTAACCATTTAGTACGAGCTTTCATAGAAAGCATACTATATCTTTTACCGCGTACAAGGACAAGTGGTGGGTAATCACGACACGGAAAGTAGCATCCCTTCTTTTCCATAAGGATGAATTGTGGGTTCAAATCGGATAATCAATCAATAGGGAAAAAGGAAGGGATTACTGTAAGATGGAATGCTCGCGTCGGAATTCATTCTTATCGTTACGGTAGCCTAAGAGCATTCAAGAGCTCAGTTAGAGCCTCTCAATTGATAGAGGCATGTTCATATGAAGCGCTACGCATATCTTATTTTACCAAAATAGGGTGGCACTTTTGGGGCTGGTAATTGAAGATCTGGGATCTATCAGTCAAAGTGGACTACTAAAAAAAACTTCTGTTGCAAGGTAATTTTTTTTTTAAGTCTATTTAGCTTCTTCGTAGAAAGAAGGGATTTGCTGCTTTCTTAGTAACAATATTCTTATGCTATCTGGCTATCGAGAAGAAGAATGGTTCAAAAAAAGGGAAGATAAACAAACAATTTCTCTCCCTTCCCCTAATCTAATGGAAAACTTTCCCGAATCTCAAGGAACTAGCCGTAAGATAAAGAGGTGGTCGAATACGGCCACTCATCCGCTTCCTAGCCGTAACAGATGGAATTGGAATCTCACTTAATGAAAGATGCACTATGCTTCATTCAATTGGACAGCTTTGCCCGTCTCTGGACTGTACTCTTTCAGATTCGGCAATGGATCTTTTTTTTACCCTTCTGGGGACTAGTCTAATTCTTAATTAGGAATCTAATCTTGAATAATATCAAGCAGTGTTCCACAATAGCCTGTGCCGTGACCCATCCTCCTGTGACACTGACAGTAGCAGGAATTGTTTTCAGCACCTGGAAAAGGTTTTTAATCGGAGTCAGGCAACTCGAGAGCTCCAAAGGACATAAGAACTTCAAACAACTTTTCAGTGTGAACGAGATAGAAATTGTACTTCTTTTGCTCTTTATGTTCTTTGCCCTTATTTTTCATCTACTGTGGTACAAACTTTTTTGAAACGTCTGTCACGACTTAGTTTGAGCCATTCTTGGGAATGAGATAGCTTTCACCTCTTTATCCTTAATAATATCCTTCAATTCTGAAGCTCGTTCTATTAACTGCGCAAATGTCGTTATCCCGACAGGAGCAAGAGGAATTCAAAATTCATAACGCAATCCTTTTAGGCAAATAGAGACTTGTTTTTTTTTAATGGGAATAGGCTCCGTGCATCGCCAAGAGTCTGAATCGAGCAATGAACTCCTGGGCTTTCTCTGTCGGTTCCTGGATGCATTTCCTCAAGTCGTCAGTAGTGACTGACTTCTTTCTTTAGAAGGTCGGAATCCGCCTGAATAAATCGCACATATGCTCCCAGGACTTCACGGAATTAGGAGGCACAGAGGTAGGTATACCAAGAGAAAGCTATGTGGGTAAGCGACGAGGGTTAAACCCAAATAACAAGTTTTTGTTTCCAGAAGTATCTCCACGCTGAGCGATGAACCTCGCCAAATGCTCTTTTGGTCCATCTTTTAGGTGAAATTTGGGCAATATGTATCCCGCTGGGTATGGCTCGTAGTCAATCTCTGGAGGATATGGAGGATCATAGGCTAGGTAACCTTTTCACTATTCTTTTATAAAGCTTCAAATAACCAGGTCTCTTCATCCTTATCGGGCACTCCCACAAGAGACAATTCTTTTTAGCCTCTAAGAGACAACAAGAAGAGCCTAACCAGGACCTTGAGATAACAGCCCATAGGGTAGCCCCTACAGAGCAAAAATCTAAGGTCGGAATACCGGAGTTCTTTCTTTGCTTCCAAGAACATAGATTCCTTCTTCAACCCAGGTCATGACCGAGGGCGGGTATCTCACTCGCATATCTAGAGCCCAGCATCTCTCCTGAACGACACCTTCCGCAGACTCTACTGGTGGTATTTCCCGAGGCGAGGGTAAATATGTGCATCCATATCGGTCAGGAAACGACAATGACTCTTCTTCTTCCGGGAAGCTATGGGCACCTTACAATTCTTAGACGACATTAGTGGAAGCGAACATTCGTAGCATTCATTGTCACCGATCATTGAAAAAAGAAGCCGTACGAAAACTTAAGGAATCTTTAGATTTGGCGGCTATAGACTCAAAGGGCACAGACAGGCTGCTGGTACAGTTTTTTTAGCTAACTAAAGTCCAACTTCCTTTGCCGAAAGAGGATGAAATGGATCAGCCGATTCAACTTAGCATTACCCGACTCGTAACTTCAAGCACAACCATCCATCTCAATCCAAAATCTCCGATCGTCTGTGATCCAAACCCTCCTCCGGTTTTGGATATATAGACAGTGCCTGCTCTCAAACCAACCAAGACAGCAGCAAGTTCCTATCGAGAACAAGACGACAGATCAATATGACCAATTTATCTAATATCTCGGGTGAATACGTGAAAAAGTGTTGCTTAGCTCAGTTAAATGGAATAAGGAAGAGAAAGTGTAGTGTGATAAGGGAAGATGCAAGTCAATTTTTAGGTTTTCAAGCAAGGGCTGAGATAGATATACAAACAAGAAGAATTCACATCAGAACCCTTTCCTGCTTCCCTTTTTTACCCATCGGACTCACATTTTGATCTCCTACGCTTGCTTTCATAGTCCCCCTACGAGCAGCCCGGAATCAATGAAGGAGTTCATTCAGCACCGAGCCGAGCGAGCGTAGATTCAATATGTTGATTGTACCGAACGAAGGATTTGCCTTATCACGAAAGCCACATTCGTTTCGTTTGAGGAAGTCACACGTCCTGTTCCCTATAAATAAGGAGATTCATTCTTTTTTTCAGAAATCCTCTCTTCTTCCTCCTCAAGCCCCTATCACAAGACCAAGCGGATCTCATCCTGCAGAAGACTCAGAGCGGATCTATCTAATGGCATGGCTGGCTGTCGGATGTGATCTATTCTCGTGTCACATCGCTTTCTTTCTTCTCCCTCCATTTTCTTCACTACTACCGCTCCTACACATAAATCAAAGAAGCATTGTGGAATAGTGGCATTTCGTTAATGGCGAAAATGTTCTTAGTGAAAGGGTTGCCGCAAAACCGGCAAACTCAGAGCGGTCTCTGAAAGTGAATAGGAGCATAGCGGCATCATCCAAGCCAAACACGTCTCCTCAGTCAAGGATCTTCTCGCGCAAAGAAGATCAAAAACATAACAACTGATTTCGCTTAATGCATGTCACCCACCCGCTCTCAATACAGCAAGTGACTCTCTCTCACAAGACAGAGAAAGATTACCGATTCATCCAATTTGATCAGAAGTGAGTTCATTGTTGTTGTATAGCGAAACCTTTCCTTGACAAAACCATTCTCAGCTAATAGAAGCCGAGCTATCTATCCAGATCAGGGTTGAACGAAGCGAATGGAAAAGCCAAAGAAAACAGAAATCCATTGCGATTAGAAACCTGTGACTCTACAGCCAGGGCTCGATGGCGATGTAAGATAGAAAGAATGGGGAGTTAGGGCTTCGGTTTCCTCTGTGGCCAGTTTAAATTCCAAATCATTTGCCGACATGCGGACTCACTTCTCTTTTATGGGATGAAAGCCCTTATCCCAGTTGTCTATTTACGTGGGTGAATCAAGTACAACAAGTCAGGTCAGAGCTTGTGGTAGAAGATTGGGCTCTGCTACGCAGATCCACTCAACTAGGAAAGAAGTACGCATTGCTGACTGACTGTTTGAACGATCCTAGTTACTAGTAAGTAGCTAATCAAGTCAGAGTAGGGTGGCCGAGAAGCTTCTTGCCGGTGCCCCCCAAAGCAAAGCACAGACTCTACTCACCCACGCGTTTTCCACCTACGGAGGGAGAAATCATCGAAATATCCTCATCCCCTGAAAGGGAACCCGAAAACAGGACGAGAGTGGATAGGGTGACTAAGGAGGGCTTGCTTCCATTTGGATTTCGTAGTCGTAGAATGCCTTTATCTTGATCCATATCTGGATCATTAAGATGAAAGTAAGGACTTCCTTGATAAAGTATATCTTCGTTCCATTGGAATGATCTTTTTTTTATTTTCAGGTGCTCCCCCTCCCAATCAACTTCCAGCCCGACTCCAGAGGAACAAATCCTGGACCCAGCCGAGAATGCTCCAGATTGGCCAGCCGAAATTTCCCCTGCGAGTTCCTTTTTATTTGATTGAGCGAACGAGTTTGAGTTCCATGTCGTCCAGTCGAGCTTATTTCTCTTTCAGGCCAGAAGTGTCCTTCTCCCTCGAAGTCTTAAGCACTTCTTTCAGATTTTCTTATGTTAAAAAGTATAAAGTGGGGGAATCTCGGTTAAAGTAGAAGTGGGTTTCCTGTTGACATGTCTAGTAGGAGTGCTTCTTATTGCCCTTGTAGCAGTAGTTGTATAAATTCCTCACCCAGTATAATTACCAAGTCTAATTATGTGTCTCCCTACCACTATAAGTCAAAATACCAAGGGAGTAGAGTCGTATCCCCCTTACGAGATAGTGGAAGTAGCATTAGCAGTAAAAGTAAGCTCCTTTTCAAGCCTTGTTTCAGCCCCTATCTCTCCGGCAATAAGTAAAGATATTTCAAGCTTTGGATAGGCCGAGAAAGCCTTCAAACTATCACCAAGAAATCTGTCTCCCGAGCTTTAAGAGGTTACCGTTCAAAACAAGGTAGGTCTATACGAGCCAATTGCAATTGATTTTTCCCATTCTTTCTTTTACGTTACTTGTCTTGACTACGTGTGGGCTGCATATTTTAAGTGAAGCGGTAGCCATTCTAGTTCATCTAAAATTTGCATATATAGTGGATTTTCTCTTTGATGAGAATCTAATTAATTCAAGACTGCCTTGATTTTCCCAGTTATTACTCGAGCGCGCTGAGGCAACTCTGAACTAAGCTCAGGGGAGGGGTAGTAGGTATGCTTCAAACCCTCCAGCACCTTGAAGAACGATGGCACTAGATCGGGAAAGATGAATGACCAATGAGGACAGGACAATGAGGGGAGTTGGTAATAGAGAATCCTCCCTTCTTCTTTGCTTTCTTGCCTGAACCTGAAAAAATCCAAAACAAAGATAGACGGTTTCTAGCCACTACGGTCTACCTTTCTTAAGGCCCTAAAACAACTTTCTAAAGAGCATAGGAAGGGCGGTTGATCTTCTTCCGACTTATCCTTTAAAGTCTATAGTTCTGTTCTTTCTCACTCCAGCATCTGCAAAATCTAACTGAACTGTCTTCGCGACTTCGTGCCTCAACTTGGAAGTCTAGCTACCTATCCGTCTCTACCTCTGACAATAGATCTATCCCACTCTGTCCAAGCAGTCGAGTTTCGCTTCTTTCCAGTAAGTCAGTCGATCTTGATTTGTTTTCCTCTCCCTTTCGGTAGAAATCCGAACTCTATGATTCGATTCTTTATTCTATTTTTTCATTTTCAATAACTGAGGTCAGTTTGCTGAATAAGAGAGAGCGAAAGACTTTCCGCGTAAGAGCTCTTCAAACCTTGTCCTATCAAAGCAGCGCTGATACTCCTGGAAGTGCAAAATAAAAGGGTTTCAAAGAAGAATCATATATGCGAGACCCTTGATTTGGCCAAAAGGAAGGATAGCCAAGAAAGATGCCTGCTTTGGCACAGGGTGGAACAGTTTTCTTTATGCCTATTGGGCTTGTGATTGTGGGCAAAGGGAGCCACAGACTGGGAGATAAGAATAAGTGGGCTTAGTATGAACAAGAACTTCGTGAGGTCCAGAGAGCACGGGTGTCAGCATTTTCTTCATTAAATAAAATACCGGCCGGCTCTATATCCTATCTTCCGGATGAACGAATCATACTTTTCCACTGTAGAATTCTAAGCTGCTGGCAACGGTTCGAGATAGAGTCTTTTTCTTTCCTGCTGGGCAGTACCAAGGAAAGGAGTAAGCAAAAGCAGCTCCAACCTGTTTGGATTTTGATTTTGAGCCTGTCTCAAAGACCTAAATATAGACTCAATCGAGTTTCAAAAAAGACGCGTTTGTAGATTTAGATTCCATCTATAAGTCGCCGGAAGGGAAGATGGGTTTTTTTATTGTAGATAAATTGCCGCGCTGTCGTAGGCTTTCCGAAGATCTACTTTGAGGCAGGTCTTGGCAGCACCAGAAGAAAGATGAAAGTTCCGAACCAGCTCAAAACATGAGACCTCATATTAGACCTAATCCCTCCACCACCACAACCAAGACCCAATTCAATACCAAATATCCCTCCCAACCAAGACTTTTGCCCTATGCTGGAAATTCCATGAAACCAGAAGTGCCAATATATACTTACCTTAACCAACTGCTTCCAACTCAACAGCATGACCCGTACCAATACCTGCACAAAGGCCGCAAAATCAATATCAATATGGGCGGCAGATACATAGAGTTTATTTTCCAATATTTGAAGGGGCCAGGTCACAGGAATGCTTCTTCGGCTTACAATTCAGAGTCCACAACCGTAACTCGAGCACTTTGCCCTAGCTCTTGCTCTTTCCTTCCTTGCAACGGGCTGCCTACTAATATTTACTTACCTCAATGAAAAGAATGGTGCGCTAACTTGAGAACTAGGATTTGCCAAATTCGTATTAGGGGGGGGGCTATGCAGCAATTCAACCACAGTTACTGTACTAGATATCTCTGGCTTATCCTAATGAAATTCTGGCTTAGCTTCTTCCTGGTGATGGATATAGTCTCGATGGCTTTGCCCCTAGTATGGCTTAAAAGTAAAATAGGATATCCTGAAAAAGGGAATTTCATGTGTGAGCACCTTGCCTCTTTTAGGGAAGGCTATTTACCAAGTGAGTCTGCGCTGCATGCTACGAAACAGAAGAATCATTTGAAATCCCATTTGCACCCGGATTCAGCTTCTTTCGAACTAGCAAATGCACTTTCAGAGCCAACAACGGATCGGAGTTCGCCAGAATACGACGACATGCTGAGTTCTCAACGACTAGCATGAATTGAAGGACGCTGATTGCCGTTGTACCTATTGATAAAGGATTGGACAACTCGACACGGACTACGCAACGGGCTTCAAGGAATTGAAGAATCAACTAGTCACTACGCTGCATACTCGTACCAGGGAATGTTGCAGACCGACGGGCACTTCGTTGCTGGGCTGGAATAGAAACTTACGTATGGAGGACTTGTGAGATCTTTCACTCTTCGACAACGAAAGCCTTGAGGACGTCAGCGATGTGTTATAGGGACGTCTCGCGATCTTGCTTCTAGAGTACGTACGGGAACATCCAATCGAGTGCCTAACCTTGGGTGCTCCGATCTTGTTCGTGAGGAAGAAAGACTGCCTTCTTCGTTCAATGAATCTGCATACCACCAAGGGCTATTTGAAAAAAGAAGTCTGAATCCGTGTCTTCTCTGCCATTTGATTTCCTTCACCACTAGCACTAGCCCCGCCAGCTACTAGAGTATAGCTACTTTCGCTACCTTGACTCTTCTTGTTATTATCCAGACCCATCAAGTCATTCAAAAGCAAAGAAAGAAAGATGAATAAGCAAAGCGAAGGCCAAGCCTGATCTCCCTTTCCCTTGATATGGTGGACTCCTAAAATAGGCTTTCTTTGTTCGTATGATTTTTCATAATACTATAATAAGCCACTCCTGAAAATAGGCTGGCGGCTACTCGAACCAAATATGGAACTTGCTCTTTAGCATAGGTAGACTTCACTACCTGGCTGGATAGGTCAGCCTCTAACCCATTTCTCTGGTCCTATATGTTTTTTTTGCAAGTACCATTCCTGCTATTCGCATTGATTGAGTACTTTAGAGTTTTCTTCTTGATGGAAGTGTCAAATACTTAGTAGGAAGTCCCGGTGGGTAATCACCAAATGTTCTAGTACGA